>NW_007248708.1:0-73929 GCF_000164805.1 Carlito syrichta | reverse complement strand
CCACTGCACTCCAGTCTGGGCAACAGAGTGAGACTCCAACTCAAAAAAAAAAAAAAAATCCTACTGATTCTTGTATGCAAATTTTATGTACATAACTTTATTGAACTTGTTTATTAATTCTAACAGATTTTGGTGGAGTCATGAGGGTTTTCTGTATACAAGATCAGGACATCTGCAAACAGAAACAACTTAACTTTTATTTTTCAACATAAATGCCTTTTGTTTATTTTTCTTGCCTAATCGCTCTGAAAAGAACCTCCAATTCTATGTTGAACAGAAGTGGTGAAAGTGAGTATCCTTGTCTTGTTCCACAACTTACAGGAAAAGTGTTTAACTTTTCCCCATTATAATGTCAGCAGTGTATTTGTCATATGGGGTCTTTATTATGATGATTTCTATTTTTTCCATACCTAATATAATAAAAATTTTATCATAAATGGAGATTGAGTGTTGTCACATGTTTATTTCTGCATCTGTTGAAATGATCATATGTTTTTGTCCTTCGTTCTGTCCATATGATGTATCACATTTATTGATTTACATATATTAAACCATCCTTGCATTCTTGGGATGAATCCCATGTGATTGATCATCTTTTCAATTTTGGTAGCTTGTATATGTTAAGGGCTTTATCAGTTTTTTCTAGTATTTTTTTTTTTTTTGGTGCATATAATTGTTCAGAATACTCTCTTATGATCATACATATTTCTGTGGTATCAAATGTAATGTCTCCTTTTTCATTTCTGGTTTTCTTGATTTGAGTCTTCCTTCCTTTTTTCCAAAGGCTAACATTTTGTTGCTTTTATATTTCAGAAACAATCTCTTTGTTTTATTGATTTTTTGTTGATTATTTTTGTTGAATATTTTATTTATTTCTCCTTTGATCTTCAAAATTTCTTACCTTCTATTAATTTGGGACTTCGTTTTTGTTGTTTTTCTAGTTCCTTCAGTTGAAACATTAAGTTGCTTGTTTGAGATATTTTCTTTTTTTTTTTATGTACATGTATATTGTTATAAACTTCCCTTGAATGACTGCTTTTGTTATATCCAATGATTTTTGTTTGTTGTGTTTCCATTTTCATTCATCTCAATAAATATTTTAATTTTCTTTTGTTTGGGAGCATGTTGATTCATTTCCATGTATTTGTGGATTTTTTAAAAGTATCTCCTTTTATTGGTTTCTAGATTTATACCATTACTGTTAGAAAATAGTTGATATAATTTCAGTTTTCTGAAATGTATTAAGACTTGTTTTGTGGCCTAACATATGATATGTTCTGGAGAATATTTCATATGCTGTTGAGAGAGATTAATATTCTGCAGCTGTTGGATGAAATATTCTGTATATGTCTGCTAGGTCCATCCGATCTGGAGTGTAGGTTAAGTCTGATGTTTCCTTATTGAATTTCTGTCTGGATGGTCTGCCCATTGCTAAAAGTGGAATGTTATTATTATTGTATTGCAGCCTAACCACCTCTCTTTAAATCTATCAATGTTTATTTTATATATTTAGAGGCTCTGATGTAAGGCATATATATATTTATAGTTGTTATATCTAGTTACTTAATTGACCCATTCATCATTTTCAGTGGCTTTCTATGTCTCTTTTTTTACAGCATGTGACATCAAGTCTATTTTATCTAATATAATTATAGCTCATACTGCTTTTTTTTGCTGTTTGTTTTTGGCTACTGTTATTCTCTTTTGGTTTATACTTGCACAGGGTATCATTTTGTTTTTGTTTTTAACTTCACTTTCAGACTATGTCTTTATAGGTGAAGCAAGTAACTTTAGGCAGCATATTAGTTAGGTCTTTTTTTTTCCATACAGCCATTCTATGTCTTTTGAATGGAAAATTTAATTCATTTACATTTAAACTTATTACTGATATGTAAAGACTTACTACCTCCATTTTGTTGTTTTCTAGTTCCTTTTTTTCCATCTTTTTTTCCTTTCTAGTTGTCTTCTTTGGTGGGTAAGTGATTTCCTCTATTGATATGTTCTTATTCTATTTTTGTTTTTAATGTACCTACTTTAGGTTTTTGCCTTATGGTTTCCATGAGGCATACCAAACTAATCCTATAGTTATAATAGATTTTTTAAAGCTGATAACAACTTAACTTTGAGCAAACATATATACAAAACTCTAGACTTATACTTCACTCTCCAATTTTCAATAATTGATATTACAATTTAATTTTTTAATATTACACATCTTATAACAAATTATTGTAACTATTATTTTTGATACTTTTGTATTTTGACCTTCATATTAAAGTCATAAGTTATTTACACACCACCATTACAGTATTAGAGCATTTTAAATTTGACTGTGTGCTTTCCTTTGCAAACAAATTGTATATTATCAGATATTTTTGTATTACTCATTCATCTCCCTTTCTTTCAGCTGGAAAAATATCTATTAATCTTGTAAGATAGGTCAGATAGTGATGAACTCTGAAACTTTTGTTTGGGAAAATATTTTTCTTTCCTTTATTTCTGAAAGACAGCTTTGGCAGGTACCCTATTCTTCATTGGAAGTTTCTTGTCCATTAGCATTTTAGATACACTCTCTATGACCTGTAAGGTTTTGACTGAGAAATCTTCTGCTAGACCATTGCCTTGCTAAGCTATGGTGTGTCCATGTGCTCTTTGAGCAATGGCCAGGCCATGTTTTCTTAAGCTTTGGCCCCCTCCCATACTTTGGGGAGGTGAATCACCTGTTTTTCTCTCTCTCTCTAATTTACTTTCTAAATAAATTATATTCTCTAATATAAAAAAAGAAATCTTCTGTTAGCTATATTATAACTCTCTTATATGTTCCTTTTTCTTTTCTCTTGCTGCTTTCAAGATCCTTTCTGTTTTTGATCTTTAACAGTTTTATTTGGATTAAACACAGTGGAGATTTTGAGCTCTTTTACTTGGATGTTTATATTTTCCTTCAGACATGGAAAGTTTTCTGCTACTTTTTGAAAAAAATAACATTTGTACTGTTTTATCTTTATTTTTTCTCTAACTCATATGACACAATTGTTTGACCTTTTAATCCTGTTTCATAAATTCTAAAAACTTTCTTCAGTTTTAATTTTTTTTTCCTCTGACTATATATTTTCAAATGACTTATCCTCAAGTTTACATTTTTCCTCTTCTTGATCAATACTGCTGTTTATTCTCTTGCATTTTTATGTTATTCATTATATTTTTCAGCTCTATGATTTCTGTTTTATTTGTTTTTATTTTAATGTATTGCATCTCTTATTTATTCACTTACTGTTTTTGTTTTTGTTTTTTCCTCATTTTGTTGAATTGTTTCTCTATATTTTCCTCAAGTTTAGTGTGCTTCTTTAAAACAGTTATTTTAAATTATTTGGCAAGCAGATCATGCATTTTTAATTTTTTAAAGATCATTCACTGACACCTTATTTTGTTCATTTTACTGAGGACATGTTTACTGATTGTTCTTTATCTCTGTGGCCATGTGTCTATGTCTGCCCATTTGAAAAGTAAGTACTTACCTTCTTCACAGACTGACTTCAGCCTTATAGCAAGCATGGTTATTTTGCAGATCCTTTTTTTCTTTTTAGCTTTCTTCATTGGTAGGTAAGTGATTTCCTCTACCAATATGTTGTTATTCTTTGCTTTTTTATTTTTAATATACCTACAATAGGTTTTAGCTTTATGGTTACCATGAGGCTTACAAAAATAATCTTATAGTTATAGGTCATTTTAAGCTGATAAAAACTTAACTTTGGGCACACATACACATGCATACAAAACTCTACACTTTTACTTCACTCCCCCCATTTTTAATATTTGATGCTGCTATTTACATCTTTTTTATATTGAACCCAGGGCAGCTGTGGTGGGTGCAGCATTGACAGTAGGCTAAGGCTTACTATTGCAGGCACAGATCTGCAGTTGCTTCAAGTTAGAGGCTGCCAGGGCCTGTCTGCTGCTGAAAGTTTTCTGTATCCTCAGGTTTCTGAATTTGGCTCACAGTGGTGGAAGCTAGAGATTGAATTTGCAACACAAAGCTGAAGCCTGAGGCTGTAAGGTACCCATGGCACTGGGGCAGGTCTAGAGGCTCAGGCCTTTGGTACCAGTCTAAAATGTGGGTTCATGGAGTCTTCTCAGTGCTGGTTTTTACTTTGGTATACACAGCATTGGGATGCAATTACATCCCTGTGCATATACTTTTTTCCCCTTCGCCAAAGTGGATGCTATGTCTGCACTGTGCTGCCTGAGACTTGGTTAGAGATGATGCGGGTAATATAAAATTGTCTTTTCTACCCTATTTAACATGTCATTTTTTAATTTTTGTGCTTCAACAATGTACTCTGACCTGTTAACTGGGTAGCTTCAGTGAAGGTGTTTTTATGTCTGGATAGTTGTTTAAACTGACATTCTGTGCAAAATATTTGCTGGAGACTCCTACTCTACCATCTTGTATTGCCCCTCTGATCAAATATTCTTTTATAGACCTGAGATGTTAAGGAGGACCATGAAGCAAGTGAACCTGGTAAAGTTCTTTACATTAGGACAAACCTTCTCCTTCTGGATATCAGACATACCTTAGAAGCCACACTTCTTGCATTTTTCATTCTATACTTCTCACTTTCTTGTATGAAGATACATGCAGGGTGCTCTGGACACCCATTTGAAAGTAGCAGAACCGAGGATGAAAAGCAGATAAGACTGGCCTTGGAAAGGATAAAATACTCAAGTGATTTTTCTAAAATATTATTTGGTTAGTTTATTCCCTGACTAGCAAGAATTTCAGAATGAAGTGAGAGCCAAGATGGCTGATTAAAGATACCACATGGTTGCCACTCTCAGCAAAGAAACCTAAATGGAAGAGTGGGCCTAGGACTTTGAAGGGTGGCCTGAAAACTCAAGATGTGATTTATCAGGCAATCAGTGAATTTTGGAAAGATAGAGTACTCTAAACTCCAGTCATTCCTAGAAGTGGCTCTGTCATGAGATTGGGATAGCATTCTTGGAGAACTAAGGAGTAGGTGAAAAGATTCAACATTTTTTCACACACTTTCTTCAAGCCTCTGCATTCCTGGCCAAGGGTGAGACATCTCTCCCATATTGGTCAGGCACAGAGAACTACCTAGAATTGGAACAGAGGTAATGGTGAGATCCACATTGAGCCCAGTGATCCCAGTTCCCAGTAAGCCCCAGCACTGACATCCCACAGAGACGGTGGAAAAACACCCTTTAAGGATGGTCTGTACTATGTGGGCACTCCATTGTCCCTTCTTCTTCAGCCCCAGCAGAGTCAATGCACCAACTTTGGGTACATTTCTCCAGTGGCTCTGGAATCCATTTTGACCCCAGATCAGGGCAGCAGATGTGGCTTGCCCTAAAGGAGATGTAATTACTGCAATAGCCCTTCCAATGGACAGACATTAGGAGGCAGTGCACCTCTGTGCAGTGGAGAAGAAATACTGGCTCTCCACTAACAAAATAGCCGTTTCCCTTCTACCCATGTGCCAAAGGAGCATTCTTGCCCCGATGAGAGGAGGCCACTTCATTGCCCCAGAAGCATGTGTGCCAGAGTGGAGCCATGGGACCTTTCTTGACTGCCTGCCAATCCTGCTACCAAGACCTATGAGGGGGTGGCTACTGGTGCTCCTGTTACTTGTACCAGAGGAATGAGAAAGTTTTGAAATGGAGGAAAGGACTTGCCCCACCCCTTCAAGATCGCACTATGTATGCAATGGTAGATGGATTACCACCCTCTCCTCCCACAATTCATCACACTTCCTGCCACCTCTGCCACCCTTCCTGCCACCTCTGCCTCTCCCACAGGCAGACCAGAGGAGCAAGATCAAGGAAAAAGAAACCTGTCATTGAATCGTAGAAACTTTAATTTAATAAACAAAATTAGAAGAGTCTGCTCTCACAGATGAGGAATAACTGGTGGAAAAAAGCACTAGAAATCCCCAAAGCTTTAGAGTTGACATTCACAAAGGGGCTTCCCATATCCCAAGCAATGGAACCCATCCAGATTGGCCCATCCCTGATAACATAGAATTCATACTATCAATGGTGGCAACATTCAATGAAATCCATCAGAAAGTATACCCACAAATCTACCAGGCTGAAAAATACAGTGCAGATAATAAAAGCTGAACTGATCATTCTAAGGAAGAGCCAAACTGAACTTCTGGAAATAAATAATCCTCTCATGGAATTTCAAAACACAGTAGCAATCCTTAACAGCAGAATTGACCAGACAGGGCAAATAATCTCAGAACACGAAGAATGAGTTATTGAATTAATATTGTCTAACAAAAATAAGGAGGAAAAAATTAGGAAAAATAAACAAAACTTACAAGAGGACTATGATTATGTTACGAGATGAAATCTATGACTGACTGGCATCCCTGAGAGAGAAGGGGAAACTGAGAATACCCTGAAGCAAGCCTTCAAAGATGTTATTCAAGAATTCCTCTATCTCACTAGAGAAACAACCATTCAGATGCAAGAGATTCAGAGAACTCCTGTGAGGTGTCGCATGAGAAGACTATTCCTGAGGCACATAATAATAGATTTGCCAAGGTGAGCATGAAAGAAAAAAAAAGCAACCAGAGAGAAGGGAAACACCACATACCAGGGAAAATCCATCAGAATTGCAGCAGACCTCTTAGTAGAAACCTTATAAGCCAGAAGGCACTGGGGTTCCACCTTTAACACTCTGAAAGAAAAATAATTCCAGCCAAGAATTTTTTACCACGCCAAGATGAGCTTCATTAATAAAGAAAAATTAAAATCCTTCCCAGACATCCAGTTCTTAAAAGAATATGCCACCTTCAGAACAGCCCTTCAGGAGATGCTTAAGAAATTATAAGCTCAGAAATAAAAGAAAGATTCAACCCATCACAAAACATAGGTAAGAACAGAGTTTATAGACCGTACATATCAACCACAAAGCCTGACATGCAAAGCAGTCTCTTAATAGCAAAATGAAAGGAACAAGCACCTACATATCAATAATTAACTTAAATGTGAACAGACTGAACAAGCAAAACAAAAGGCACAGAGTGGAAGATTGGGTAAAGAAACATGATCCAACTGCTGTCTTCAGGAAACCCATATCATTGCAAAGGACATCCACAGACTCAAAGTAAAGGTTTAGAGAAAAATATTCTGGGCAAATGGAAAACAAAAAAGAGCAGGACTAACTCTCTATATATCAGTCAAAATGTACTTTAAACCAGTAAAATTTAAAAGGACAGTGAAGGGCACCACATAATGATAAAAGGCCCAATCCATTAGCAAGAAATACCTTTCTTAAATGTATATGCACCTAACATAGGAGCAACCAGATTTATAAAGTGATTGCTAATGAAACTAAGAGAGGACAGATATACAATTATAATCAGAAAGTTTAACATCCCACTAACAGCTTTAGACAGATCACTGAGGCAAAAAAACTAGCAAAGATATTCAGAAACTTAACTTGATACTTTACCAATTAGATTTAATAGACATCTACAGAGGATTTCACCCAACAACCATATAATATACATTCTTCTTATCAATAGGCCAAGATTGACCACACAGTAGGACATAAATCAAGCAGAAAACAATTTCAAAATGTTTAAATTATACCAAGAATCTTCTCAAATCATACTGGAATGAAAATAAATATTATCAATGACAGGAACCCCTAAAACACAAAAATACATGGAAATTAAACAACATGCCTCTGAATGACTTTTGGGTTAACCCAGAAATCAAGAAAGAAATAAAACAATTTCTAGAAACAAATGAAAATGACCCAGCATATCAAAACCTCTGGAATACTTTGAAATTGGTGGTGAAAGGGACTTTTATAACATTGCATGCACCCATCAAGGAAATAGAAAGATCTCAAACAGTTTAACATCACACCAAAGTAAGCTGAAAAGACAAGAGCAATCCAATCTTCAAATCAGGAGAACAATGGAAATAACCAAAATAAACTTGCAACTACATGAAACAGGGACCAAAAAAAAAAAAAAAAAAATCATACCAAGAATCTGCAAGATGATAAGCTGGTTCTTAAAAAAGATAAATAAGATTGATAAACCTCTGACCAGATTAAAAAAGAAGAAGAAGAACAGCAACAACAATGAGAGAGAGAAAATTTAAATAAACATAATTAGAAATGAAAAAGATTATGCTACAATGGACCCTGAAGAAATACAAAATATTATTAGAGATTCCTATGAACATCTGTATGTAAATAGACTAAAAAATCTAAAGGAAATGGAGCAATACTTAGCAAAACACAACCTGCACAGATTGAAACAGGAAAAACTGGAACCCTAAACAGATCAATAACATTCCAAGAAATCAACTGAGTAATAAGAAACCTCCCTGTCAATATGAACTCTAGACCAGATCATTTTTCAGCTGAATTCTACACGATGTACAAGAAAGATGCAATACCAATTATATTGAAAGTATTTTAAGCAATCAAGAAGGTAGGAATTCTTCACAGCTTATTCTATCATCCTGTTAATATTACTCATATATCTAAAAATAGCAAAGAGCCAAAACAGAAAACAACAAACAAACAAACAAACTCTTCAGGTCAATTTCTCTGATAAACTTAGATGCGAAAATGCTCAACAAAATTCTAGCAAATCTCATCCAACAGCACATTGGAAGGATCGCTCTCGTGACCAGGCAGGATTCATTCTCAGGAAGCAAGATGGATTCAACATTTGCAAATCAATAAATGTAATCCAATACAAAAACAATTGTAAAACCAAGAACCCCAAGATAATATCAACAGTTGCAGAAAATGTGTACAATAAAATTCAACATACCTTCTGTAAAAATCCTCAAACTTCTAGACAGTGAAGTAACATTCCTCAAAGTAATAAGAACCATCTATAACAAACTGGCAACTAACATCATGACTAATGGCAGAAACTGGAAGCATTCCTAAAAACTGGAATAAAACAAAGATGTCCACTTTCATGCCTCCTATTCAATATAGTACTGAGTAGCCAGAGCAGTCAGGCAGGAGAAAGAAATTGGAAGATTCCAAATAGGAAAGGTGGAACTTAAATTATCTCTTTGCATTTGATATAATTCCATACCTAGAAAACCCTACCGAGTCTGTCAAAAACCTTCTTGCACTGACAAACGACTTTGGTAAAGATGGAGATACAAAATCAATGCTCAAAAATCAAGTTCCTTTCTATACACCAACAACAAGCAGGCTGAGAACCAAAAATACAGCACAACCCCATTGACAATAGCCATAGCCACACACACACACACACACACCTTGGTATCCATCTAACCAACAACATGAAAGATTTTTACAATAAGATCTATAAAACACTCACAAAGAAATCAAAGATGACACGAACAAACACCCCATGCTCTTGAACTGGAAGAATCAATAATGTCAAGATGTCCATTTTACCCAAGTCTATCTACAGATTCAACACAATCTCTATGAAAATATCATATCATTTTTCATAGGCCCAGAAAGGACAACACTGAAATCTATATAAAAGAAAAAAAGAACCCACGTAGCTAAAGCAATTTTCAGTAAAGAGAACCAAGCTGTTGGTATCACACTCTAAGACTTCAAACTTTATTACAAGACTACAGTACCAAAACAGCATGGTACTGGCACAAAAATAGACATAAAGATCAGAGGAACAGGAAAGAGACTCTGGAAATAAAACCACAGATCTTCAACCAATTCATCTTCAACAAAGCTGACACAAACATTGGGGAAAGAAAACCCTTTTTGACAAATGGCACTGAAAAAAACTGGCTAACCACATATAGAAGAATTAAACTGGACCCCTACCTATCACCATATACAAAAATTAACTCCAAATGGATCAAGGACTGAAATATGAAACTTCAAACTGTCAGAATCTTAGAAGAAAAGTTAGGGAACATTCTCTTAGACATTGGCCTAGGTAATGAATTCATGGCCAAGTCCTCAAAAGCAAACGCAGCAATGTCTAAAATTGATAGATGGAATCTTGTCAAGCTAAAAAGTTTTTGCAAACAAAGGAAACCATCAAGAGAGTGGAGACGATCCATGGAATGGGAAAAAATATCTGCAAACTATGCATCTGTCAAAGGCCTAACATGCAGGATCTATAAGGAGCTCAAACAAATTGACAGGGAAAACAAGCAGCATTCAAAAGTGGGCCAAGGACACGAACAGACTCTTCTCAAAAGAAGGCATCCAAGCAGCCAAAAATATGAAAATATTATCAGTTTCACTAAACATCAGAGAAATGCAAATCAAAACTGTAGTGCGATATCTTCTCATACCAGTCAGGATGGCGATTATTAAAAAGTAAAAAAAAAAAAAAAAGACAACAACAACAACAAAAAAAAAACAAAAAACCGGTGTTGCTGGCAAGGCTGCAGAGAAGAGGGGACACTTTTACACTGTTTGTGAGAATATAAACTAGTTCAACCTTTGTGAAAAGCCGTGTGGCGATTTCTCAAAAAACTGGAAACTGAGGTACCATTCAACCTAGCAATCCCACTTTTTATTTAAAATCCAGAAGAGCATAAATCACTTTACCAAAAAGACACCTATGTGTGTATATTGTAACTATATTCTCAATAGCAAAATCATGGAATCAACCCAAATGCCCATCAAAAGCAGACTGGAATAAGAAAATGTGGTATATATACGCAGTGAAATACTATGCAGCATAAAGAAGAACAAAATCATGGCCTTTGTGTCAACATGTATGCAGCTGGAGACCATCATTCTAAGTTAACTATTACAGAAACAGAAAAACTAAACACTACATGTTTTCAGTCATAAATGAACACTAAACATTGGACACAAGGGCAGGAACCACAGATGCCGGGCACTGCTAAAGGAGGAAGGGGGAGAAGGGGAATAAGGAATACACAACCACCCATTTTGTACCATGTCCACTACTGAGGGAGAGATGCTGCAAGAAGCCCAAACCTCATCTTACACAATATACTTATGTAGAAAATCCTCACATGTACTTCATGATTCTAAAACAAATGAATTTTAAAAAATAATTGCAGATTTCTTCAGTTATCTAGGTATAAAATTCCCCACCCCATTTATAATATGCAAATGTTCAAAATCTTTTTTACTTGCCTATTTTTTCTTAATTCCAATGGTTTTTTTTAATACTCAGATGTGTGTTCTTTATGTATCCTGTAAGTGATACTTCTGAATTTCTGGATTTTTATTGTGTTCTACTAATAACAAACAGTAGATAAAGATCAGAAGATGCAAAGTAAAAGTTACATTTTCTTTCTAATTGAAAGTCCCTGTCAATATTCCTTCAGTGATAATGGCCAGTTGCCATAAACTTCTGGTGACATTCCCAGTCCCAACAAACCCACGTTCACTTAGCAAAGAAGCTATGCTTCTTTGGAGGCAGAGCACCAGGCACACTATTCTTCCATATTCATTGTGAAATGAGATCTGGCTTGACTGAGACCATGGCAAGCTGTTCCTCACACAGCAGTGTAAGCTCCCTCCAGATTGTGCCTCTTTTACTATGGTTTAAACAACCACATTATAGATCCAAGTTCTGGGAGTGCAGCACCCCCTCCCATCTCACTGCACTGTTTCTTTGAGCCATTAGATTCCCTTAATAGCACTTTTTTCCTTTAATTCTTTAGTTATGAGTAAGAACATGTGATACTCAGTTCTTTGTTTCTGTGAAAGATCACTCAATATTATAGACTCTAAGTCCATCCAGGTTGCAGTAACATTCATGATTTTGTTCTTCTGTATGACACCAGGGTTTGGAACTTATTCTTGCAATTACTGGCTTTGGATATTCACCAGGACACCTTTTTACTCTTAGCTAACCAATATATGCTAAATCAATTTCCTCTATTAAATACCTTCTGCTTGAAGCACATAACTGTAGTGATGTGTTGATAAATGTTTACCAACTAGTCTCTGATACTAGTGGGATTGTATGAAGGAGAATAAAGCTTTATTTATAGAACTTGCTATTTTTAGGTTAAAATAGCAGCATACTATTATGTTTCCTGTATTCTGACAGGGCCATTAATGAAACAATGAGATGTGAGAAAATACAATATATCCTCAAATATGAAATCTGAGAGTTATGATTTAATCATTGGACTTTGTATCATATTGAGTTTATTTAGAAGAAAATATAAAAGTCTTGGAATGTAACATGTGTTTATATGTTGATTAATTGAATTACCTTCACTGCTTTTGTAGAATGAAGTGTATGAAGTACATGCTTTGGCCAAACAAGTGGTTGCTGGACATGGCGATGAGAGTGATGACAGTTTTAAGTGGAGTGGGATAGATGTGATTGAACTTCTGAGTTTACAGAAAGAAAATGACAGGCTCAGAAAGAAGTTGCTTTACTAAGGAATTAAGAAATGCATTAATGGTGGAATGAGGACCAGCTTTGCTATAAAGTTTTATGATTGCTGAATTCTTTAGGTTGAGATTATGGTGGGAAATGCAACTATGGAAAAGTCTCTCTAGTTTTAATTATACCTCCAAAGTAATAAAGGATTTATTGCTGTCTTCAACCCCCAGCAATTAAAAGGATAACATTACAATATTTGGAAGCAGGGATAAAAGCACAACAGATAAAAAGGGTAACCCAAACCATAGAGATTTTTGTGGTGACAATATAATTACATTTACCAAAAAAATGAAATATTTAGAAATGTATCAAGACATTATTTGATTAAACAAATACACATATACATACATAATTTCTAGATCTAAAGGCATAAACCTGACTCAAGTGTACACAATGAAATATTTAAACCTTTTATCAGAGTCCAGCATCTAGATTAGTTTACTTACCTGAAACTCTTTAATTAAAGATAAGTCATACAGAAGAACAAAATCATGAACTTTACTGCAACCTGGGTGGACTTAGAGTTTATAATATTGAGTGATCTTTCACAGAAACACAGAAATGAGTATCACATGTTCTCACTCATAAGTGGACCTTGAACAACTACCTAATACTAAAAGATAAACATTGACAGTAGCAGGAAACTGCGGGAGTGGGAGGTGGGGAAGACAGATTGGCAGTAGTGGGAAATTGTCTGGGGAAAGAGGGGCACACCTCATCAACAAGGGTACCTGCCCAATGAATATTTATACACCTAACCCTGAGTTGTATATACAATTTTAAAATAAATAATTAAAATAAAATGAAATAAGTATATATACCTTGAGGAAAAAAAAAAGATAGGTCAGGGTGTCTTTGAGAAAGGATCATTAAAAACTGATAAAGTATATATTATAAATCATTCCTCAGGCCATATTATTTACTACTTACTATGTCCAAGCACTATGATAGCTTTATCAGGGCAAAATGGAATTATTCATGTTTGAGTAGGCACAGGTATTGAGTTGATATTTCTCTGGTCACTATGTTACTGTGATTAACCAAAGTGGAACTCTACAGACATCAGGTAATAATTTAAACTTGGGCAAAAGGTTATATGTGGGTAAGTTATTGGATTCATGGAAACTATTTGTCATTAATTCTCTATCTGAATTGACATAAGCTTATTAGCAACCAGCAGATTTCCCATACTGGCTGTCTTCAAACCATGGACTCTGAGGGCGGCAGTAGAATTACTAAGTGGCAATCCTATAATCGTTCTTTTCACTGGGATAGTAAAGTTTTAAAAATACTGTATACCTGGAAGAATTCAATAAATTAATACCATTAAAACACACATACACTTCAACACACTAACAAATACATTTCAAAAAGGAGGCGGGTGGTTTCTATTACATTTGCAATTAAATTACACATATAGTTTATGTAGAGATTTATTAAGCTCCAAGAATGTCTAGGGTTGTAACATAATTTTTCTTCATCCTGATTTTACTTGTAGCTACCATTAGAGGTGTGATATCTTTGCTGGTGCAAGACCTCTATAATTAAACATTGAAGCTATTAATCTGGCAATTGCTCTTTTCACTATACTAATTGAGAAGAATGCCAGAAGCAGCTTATTTTACTTGGAAAGGGAAACAATACATTTTCATGGACTTGACTAGGATCTCTGTTAACTTTCATTCTCTCTGCTGAGAGTAGTGAAGATTTTAATTTCCTTGACATAAAACAGAATGTAATACAGATTATCTATTACACTGATAACAGTATGCTGACTGGACCCAAGAAGGAGAAAGTAACAAATGAATTATGACACAAGTATGCTAAAACGCGAGAGATAAACCTCATGAAAATTTAGGGTCCTTCCACTTCAGTGAAATTCTTTAGGACCTAATAGTCTAAAAATTTATCATGATATCCTTTCCAAATTGGGACAAACGTTGCTACTACACAATCTATCACACACACACAAACACACACACACAAACACACACACACATACACATACAAACAAACTCAACTTAGTTGGGTTCCTTATATTTTAGAAGCAGCATATACTGCATAAAAGTAATTTATAAGGCTATAGGTTTTGAGTGGAACCCTGAGCAAAAAAAGGCTCTGCAAAACTTTCAGGCAAAATATAAGCTTTTCTTCTTGAACAGACCTTATAATCCAACAGATCCAGGTGTACTTTAATAGTTTCAAATAGGTATGTCATATTAAAACTCTGAAATGTCTCAATGGAAGATTCACAGAGGAGTTTCTTAGGGGTTTGGGTTCCTTTATGATGCATAATTTATTCTTCATAGCTTGCTTTTAGGTCTTAGAAACCTGATACCAGTACTTTGGCTGTAGGTGCTCACATAACCTGAGGTGTCCATTATAAATTGTGACTAATCGCATTATAAGCTTTAGTGTGGCAGAAATACAGCTTTTAATTGAAAAGTGTATATATACTCTAGACTGAGCAACAGCAGTTTCTCAGGCTCCCATGGCATCAACTCCTAGCAGCTTGCTTTTCTCCCTAAAAATTGCATCTATCTTCTCTTGTAGAATTTTTGAATATTTGTACTTGAACATTTTCCTGAAGTCTGGATTCTGTACAATATTTTGATTCTAACTGGAAATGGGGTACAAAAGCATCAAGTACATCCCTAAAAACACTAGCAAAGTCAACAATACGATTGTCTTCATCATCTGAATAGAGTTGGCAAAAAGCAAAAACCAGGGAAAAAATGGTTTGAATAGTCAGAAATTTGGGGGTTACAGGTTGGTAATAATATGAAGATGATGCCTGTAGTTTTAGGCTGACATTTTGGTATAGAAATGGAATACATGTATGTAAATACTCTGTGTACACACTATACACATACATGTTCATATAGACAAAACTCATATGTGGAGTTTGTATCGCATACAGTATATGCTAATATATATTTATAGTTTACACTTTCTTGTCTAAAATTGCATTCATAGATATATATCCTTTCCAAATTTATAGCACTCACATCTACAGATTCAACCAACCATGGATCAAAAAAATTTTAGCAAACAGAAAACAAAAATAAAAATAACACATATCAGAATAAAACATTAGGTATTAGAAAGAGGTGTTTAAATACTATTAGAAAATGTACACACATGTCATTTACCAAAAATGAGGTTTTGGTTACAGTTTGTGCCTCTGTTCTTAGACCTAGCAGGATACCTGGTTCAATACATTTCCTAGCCAAATTTAAGGAAGAGGATAATAATTACAGATGGCAATATATTTTGCTATTTAAAATGCTAATATACAAATATCACAAAATTTTATTGTTTTAAATTTGATTTATTTTTTAAATGTACGGATAAATGATAGCTGTACATATTTAGAAGGACATGCGATTGTTGATACAAGCATACAACGTTTAATTGTCAAATCCGGGTAACTGGAATATCCATCACCTCCAGCATTTAGCATTTCATTGTGTGGTAAATATTCCAAATCTTCTCTTCCAGCTATTTTAAAATATACAATAAGTTATTATTAACTATAGCCACCATTTGTGCTATTGAGAACTAGTCTTTATTTCTTCTATTTAATAGTATTTTTATACCCATTAACCAATCCTCTCTATTTTCCTCTCCCAGGATTACCCTTTCCAGACTCTAGGAAGCATTCTATTTACTACTTCCATGAGATCCATTTTTTTTCGCTCCAGCATATAAATGGAAACTTGTATTTTTCTTTCTGTGCCTGGCTTATTTCACTTAACACAATGTCCTCCAATTCTATTCACATTGCTGCAAATGACAGAATTTCAATATTTTTTATGGCTGAATAATATTGCATTGTTTTTATATATGCCACATTTCTTTATCCATTCATCCACTGGCGGACATGTAGGTTGATTCCATATATTGGCTATTATGAAGAGTATTGCAATAAATGTGGGATTGCAGATGCCTCTTTAATATATTTATTTTCTGTCTTTAATATGCCAGAAGTGGGATTGCTGGATCATATGATGGTATTATTTTCAGTTTTCTGAGAAATGTCTATACTGTTCACCATAATGGCTGTACTAATTTTACATTCCCAACAACAGTGGATAAGTATTCTTCTTTTTTCACTTCCTTGCTAAGATTTTATACAAGGGAGTTAGCATCTCCTAACTCCCTTGTATTTTTGGTGTCCACAGGTTTTCCTGTAACCAATCCCCTATAGGATCATATGATGTGACATGTATATGTAAGGAAAGGTGTAGTATATAAACACTGGAATGATATCTAGGTGGTTCATGCCTTAATTTCATTCAAGTTGACTTCCTTGAAAGAGATCTTTAAGGAGAGCTAAAACAGTGTCTTCCTTAAAGAGACACTTTTTGTCTACCTTATGGAAAAGATCACTCCCACTCTATTTTCTTAACCTGCATAAGTTTATTAGTATAAGCAGTTATGCTACATATTTGTTGCTCTCTTTGTTTATTTCATGTATTTATTTGCAAAATATGAGTATTGTGGCTACAGTTTATGCCTCTACTTGTAGCACCTCGATGGATGCCTGGTTGAAAAATTATTAGACAAATTTTGAAAGGATAATTATAATAGTTGACAATATATTATGTTTTTTAAAAATGTACTAAGAATGTGGATGTAAGTTCTCTCACCACAGGATTATAATGATGTGAGGTAATACATATATAGGTTAGCTATATTTAGTCATTCCATAACGTATATATACTTCAAAACATCATGTTATCCAAATTAAATATACAATTATATCTGTCAATTTGAAAATATAATTAAAAAGTTGAATAGTTACAAATATTGTTACTGGATTTGTCACCTATTAGTTGTTAATGTTTTGGCATGCTTTATAATTTCCCCAACTCTTAGTGTTGTCATTGGCAAAATGGTGATAATAAAATATCTTCTCAGAAAAATAAGTTATTTGTATCCAGTGACATACTGTATAAGAAAGTACTTATACAAATGCTTAATATTTGCCTACAGACTCTGGAAAAAAATCTTTTCATTCTCAGTCACTTTAGACATTGTATGCCAGTGTTAATTGGTGTGTTTGCTTCTAGATGATGAACATTTACATAAGGATAAATCTTCAAGTTACCCGTAATGTATTATACACACTGTATGTTTAGAGATATTTGAAGACTTTAAAATAACTATAATCCAGAATTATCTTTATTCTACCACTTTATCTCCATTCAAACATTACTTTAGCATAGTTTATTTATTTATTATTTTTCTATGCTTTGAATGTCTGTATTTAAACTGCATGGGACACCAAGCTGTGCTTTCAATTAACTAAAAAAATATTCCATTTGCAACAGCAAGGAGTCCCATCACAGAGGGTAATATTCACAATCTGTTTTTCATCTTATAATTACATAAGAAATTTTCTAACAATGGAATGCTCACAAGAGACACAATCTAGTATAATCACACATAGATGCAGATCAGTTAAAATGTCTTTCTTTTTGTTATCTTCATCTTTTAAAAGATCTAACTTCTTTGGAAAATTTGACTCAGAGGCAAATAAGACTTTAAGAAGCATATGTTCATTTTTTTACCTGGTTGCAATGTACCTTTGATTTTGTTCACTTCTACTAATCATAATTTTCTATTGTGTAAAATGTTGTTCTTCATATAATGTCAGAGTTACAAGCACTGGCTTTTGGAATCTGACTTTGCATTCTATATTCATTTACTATCAACTATATGTCATTGACATTTCTGAGCCATAATTGCTACTCCATAAATGGAGTAATAATGACATCTAACTCAATTATTAAAAGTTTGAGAAAAAAAAGGAATTAAGCCAAGTAAAACATTTCTGAAAAACAATATACATTACTCTCAATTTTTTTTTTTTTTTTTTACGTATCCTCCTTATTGGAGTTTGGAAACACAGGTACAGATTTGAACTTCATATATGGTTTAGTATTTCAATCATTCTGTTATCATAGTGGTAACAATCTGATCAATTCACTCAAGGATTTTTTTTGTAGTTTAAATCCAACTTCGTAGTGTGGCAAAAAGTTATTTCACCATTTGTATATTACTTTCATCCAAACTCCTTGAAGAACCTTCTCCCTGTGGTAACTTCAATTGCAGCAAAGTCAAATGACTTACTTTCCAAAAAACTCAATTTTTAGTCTTTCATGGTGTCTCTGTTAAGCATGAGCTGCCAAACTTAAGTTTGGAAAACTATACTTTGTTCAGACTTCAAGATCACTGTGATGTCCTCCAATTAAGATGTTAAATAAATGCAAGCCTTCCATATCTCTTTTCATAATCGACTTGTCACTTACCTGCATTATGATAGCCACATCTATTTATCATTTTTCTGTATTATAACAGACACACCTACTTCATTTATTGGTCTCTTTTACTAAAATACATAAATATTAATGATCTTATTTATGCAACTCTAGTTTTTGTTGTCATAACAAATAAATGCATATGTATATAGAGAGAAAGCATATATATATTTTATTTCAAAGATGTGCGATACAAGTCAGGATTAGGTAGATAAGTGCATATCATACAGGTGAAGTTTAGGCCTCCCTTTGGTCCCCACCTCGCCTGGTTTGGGATCAGGTATCCTTATTTATATTATGTGCACCCCCCTCCCATGTCCTCCCAGTGTCCTGCCACTGCCAATCCCTTTTTAATAATATTCTGATACATGTTCAGGATCTACTTACGAGTGAGCACATGTGGTACTCAGTTCTTTGTTTCTGTGTTAGATCACTGAGTACGAGACTCTGAATCTATCCAAGTTGCTGTGAAGTCCATAGTTTTGTACTTCCTTATGGCTGCATAATATTCTATTGTGTATATGTGCCACATTTTTTTTTATCCAGTCGTCTTTGATAGGCAGCACAGTTGGTTCCATGTTTTTGCTATTGTGAATACTGCTTCAATAAACATGTGTGTGCAGGTCTCATTTTTGTAGAACGATTTGAGTTCTTCCAGGTATATTACCAGAAGAGGGATTGCTATGTCATATGGAAGGTGGATTTTTAGATCTTTTAGAAATTGCCACACTTTTCCACAGAGACTGTACTAATACACACTACCATGGAAAGTGTAGAAATGTTCTATTTTCTCCACATCCTCTCTAAGCCTCTGCTGTTTTTGAGTTATTAATGATTGCCATCCTGATTGGAGTTAGGTAAGTTCTCAGTGTGGCCTTGATTTTCATTTCTTTGATGATTAGTGAGTCTGGCTGCTCGTATGTCTTCTTTTGAGCAGTGTCTATTCTTGTATTTTGTCCACTTTTTAATGAGCTGTTTGATTTTTTTTTCCTTTCAGCACATTTGTATTCCTTGTAGATACTAGATGTTAGGTCTTTGTAAGATATACAGTTAGCAAATATTTTTATCCCCATTCTGTGGCCTGCCTCCCTGCTTCTTGATTTTTTTTTTCTTTGCAGCTTTTCAGTTTGATGAAATCCCACTTGTCTGTCTCATCTCTTACGGTATGGGTTTTTGGAGTTTTGATCAGGAATTGATTGCCTCTTCAAATTTTTATCTCCTGCATTTTTCTAAGATCCTTATCGATTGAGGTTTTATGTTTAGGTCTTTGATGCATTTAGAGTTGACTTTTGCGTGTGGTGATAGGTAGGGATCCTCTTTCAATTTTCTGCATGTGGCCAGTCAGTTTTCCCAGCACCATTTACCATTCTCTTCTCCCAGGTGGTTGTGGGCGAATGCTTTGCTGCAGGTGAGTTGACTGAGAAATTGAGGTTTTGTATCTGGAATCTCTGTCCTGTTCCATTGGTTCATAAACCTATTCTTGTACCAATACAAGACTGTTTTGATTATTGTAGCCTTATAATAAAAGTCAAAGTCTGGCCAGGCTCGGTGGCTCAGCATGTAATCCCGCGCTTTGGGAGGCCGAGGTGAGTGGTTTGCCTGAGCCCGCGGGTTCGAGACCCGCCTGGGTAACTTGGCGAGACCTCATCTCTACAATAAAATAAAAAATCAGCCGGGCGTGGTAGCACGTGCCTGTAATTCTGGCTACTCGGAAGGCTGAGGCAGAAGGATCGTTGGAGCCCAGCAGGTCGAGGCTGTGGTGGCCGGGAGTGGCCACTGCACTCCACTCTGGGCAACGGAGTGAGACTCCAACTCAAAAAAAAAAAAAAAAAGTCAAAGTCTGAAGGTATTATATCACCTACTTTTTTTTTTTTTTGCTGAGGAGTCGCTATTCATGGTCAGTTATGTTTCCATATGAATTTCTGTATTGTCCTTTCCACATCTGAGAAGAATGATGTTGATAATTTAATGAGTATTGCATCAAATCTCTAGATTGCCTTTAATAAGATGAACATCTTAACAATGTTGATTCTTCCAGTCCACAAATACGGAATATTTTTCCATTTGTTTGTGTCTTCTTGGATTTCTTTGAGCAGTGTTTTTTAGTACTTCGTAAAGGTATTTCATTTCTCTGGTTAGGAAGACACCAAGGTATTTTATTCTTTTTGTGGCTTTTGTGAATGGAATTGTGCTTCTTGTTTGGTTCTCTGCCTATTTATTGTTGGATGAGTGATTCTAAGGTGTTTCAAGTCAGTTCACCCCCTCTTAGCCATGCAGGAGTCATTGGTCCCACATGGGAGGAGATTTGCTCAGGACACAGTGGGGGCAGCCATAGTCCAAGTGAAATAAGGAGCACAACCAACCCCTGGCTGCCGCTGTGGTGGCCAGCTCCCAGGCAAGAAAAAAGTAGCCTATAGGGTACAGGCCTGACTGGCATGCCAACCATTGGTAGCTAGTGGAGAAACAGACTTGCACCTCACTTGCCTAGTAAGACAGAGTAGAGACCCAGCCACCAAAACACCCTTCACCCAGCAAAGGCCTCTTTGGACACACAGACACCAGGAAGGAATGGTAGGTGTGGGAATCTGGGTACCCTTCCCCTGCCATGAAACAAGCTGATACAGGAACTGAAGTCCCACCCTATTAAGGAATGAGATGAGTGATTCTTACACGAGTCAGTTCACCCTCTCCCTGTCATTGATTGCACACAGCAGGAGCTGAAAACTGGTTTGACTATTTTAGCAGCAGAAAAGAGAACTGCAGTTATGGAAATTGTGATGAGTTGGAGCAAGCAGCAGAAATGCATACTTCCCCCTTTTTCAATGAGTGACAGAATAACAAAGGAAAAGAGCTCTGTATAAAATGAGGAAAATCAATGAAAAAACACAGGCAATGCAGAGTCCTAAAGAGAGAGTGCCTCAAAAACCAGAATACAAACAATGAATATTCTCCCAGAATAGCCTGCCCCAGATGACAACCACAAAAATGAACAATAACCAACAGAAACAAGAAGTGAAATTCAGTGAAATTGTATAGACAGTAAAAATGAAGTTGACCAATTTCAAAAAAGCCTGTTCTGAAATTATGGAGATAAGTAACTCCATCCTAGAAATAAATAACAAACTGACATGTGTCGGGAGC
Source organism: Carlito syrichta (assembly GCF_000164805.1). Classification (NCBI taxonomy): domain Eukaryota; kingdom Metazoa; phylum Chordata; class Mammalia; order Primates; family Tarsiidae; genus Carlito; species Carlito syrichta. Next base: position 52,061 of record NW_007248708.1, on the reverse strand, counting down.
AGAATCAACCAAGCAAAGGAAAGACTCTCAGAGCTGTAGACCAAAATATGGTACTAATGTAATCTGTTAGAAACGTAGTGGGCAAAGAAACTAAAAAGGAAGGAGGAAACCCTCCAAGAGATGTGTGACTATGTCAAGAAGTTAAATCTATGCTTGGTTTGTATCCCTGAAGCAGAAAAAAAAAAAAATAAGACAATGTCATGGAACAAGAATTCATAGGATCATCCAAGAAAACTTTCATCATCTCACCAAAGATGTGACCATTCAAGCACAAGAGATTCAGAGAACTCCCACAAGGTATTGTCTGAGAAGCCCAACCACTAGATGCATAGTAATACACCTCCACAAAGAAGATATTAAAGCAAAAATCCTAAAGGCAGCAATAGAGAGAGGTTAGACTACCTACCACGGAAGACCCATCAGAATTGCTCCATACTTATCTGTAGATACTCTACCAGCCAGAAGAGATTTTAGGCCAATTTTTAACATTCTTAAGGATAAGCAATTCCAACGAAGAATTCCCTACACTGCCAAACTAAACTTCATTTGTGTGGCAATTAAAATCCTTCACAAATATTTAATCCCTAAGATAATATGCCATCTCTAGACTAGCCCTTTAGGAGATTCTTAAGAAGGTCTTAAACAAGCCGGGCTCGGTGGCTCAGCCTGTAATCCCACGCCTTTGGGAGGTTGAGGTGAGTGGATTGCCTGAGCCCGTGGGTTCGAGACCCTCCTGGGCAGCGAGACCTCATCTCTACAATAAATCAAAAAATCAACCGGGCATGGTAGCAAGCGCCTGTAATCCCAGCTACTCGGAATGCTGAGGCTGAAGGATCGCCGGAGCCCAGCAGGTCAAAGCTGCGGTGGCTGGGAGTGGCCACTGCACTCCAGTCTGGGCGACAGAGTGAGACTCCCACTCAAAAAAAAAAAAAAAAAAAGAAGAAGGTCTTAAACATTAAAAAAAAAAAGTTGAGTCATGGCCATCACAAATTGCTGGCAAACAGAGTCAACAGAGCATACAGAACACCCACAAAAATGAAAATGCACACATACATAAATACAAAAGTTAGAAGGGAACAAAGCAAACCCCTAAGAGTTCCATGGCATGGATGACCTCTCACATGTCAATAATCAACCTACACGTGCATGAACTAATTGCATGAATAACAATACATAGAGTGGAAAACTAGATTAAAAAGCATGATCTAATAATCTGGTGCCTCCAGGAAACTCTTGTCCCTGCATAAGACACACATAGACTTAAAGTTGGAGTCTAGAAAGTAATCTTTCAGGAGAATGGAAAACAGAAGAAGGCAGGAGTAGATATTCTGATATCAATAAAGCAAGCTTCAGACCATCAAAAGTTAAAAAGGACACAGAAGGATATTACATAGTGATAGAATAACAATAATTACACTGATAATGTTCACCCAGCAACTACACAGTATGCCACCTACTTATTAGCACATGGAACATACTCCAAGATTGATCACATTCTCAGACAAAAATCAAGCATAAACAAATTCCAAAAGATCAAAATGATGCCATACATTTCCTCAGATCAAAGTGGAATAAAAATAACTATTGCCACCAACAAGATCATCCCAAAACACACAAAGACGTAAATACTAAACAACATGCTGCTGAATGACTTCTGGGTCAACACAGAAATCATGAGAGAAATTAAAAGATTTCTGAAAACAAATGAAAACAGAGACATCTTATCAGAATCTCTAGGATGCTATGAAATCAGTTGTTAAGAGGAAAATTCACAGCATTGCATACACACCTCAAGAAAATGAAAGATTCAAAGAAGCCTAATGTCACACCTAGGGGAGATGGAAATGCAAGATCACCAAAATACTAATTTCAGCAGAAGAATCCAGATCATCAAGATAAAATCACAGTTACAGAACACAGAAGGCAAAAATATCATAGAAAAATTCAACAAGACAAAAGGCTGGTTCTTTGAACAAATAAGATTGGTGGGTCTCTGGTTGGACTGACTTCAAAAAAAGAGTAAGTCCAAATAAACTCATTCAGGGTTCCAAAAGACAATGTCACAACTGAACCTGAAGACATTTTTAAAAATTATCAGAGATTACTATACAGACTTATATGCAAATAAACTTGAAAATATAATGAAAATAGAAGATTTTCTGACATCACACAACCTCCCAAGGCTGATACAAGAATAAATTGAAACTCTAAACAGACCACTAACAATTCAGGAAAATGACTAGGTCATGAAAAGTACCCCCACTGAAAAAAAGTCCCAGAGCAGATGGCTTCTCAGCTAAATTCTATAAGATATACAAGAAGGAACTGATACCAATCTTACTGAAAGAATTACAGGTAATTAGGAAATAAGGAATTTTCCCCAAATCATTTAATGAAGCTAACATCACATTGATACCCAAACCTGGCAAAGACCCAACAAAGAAAGAGAATTACAAACCAATCTCCTTGATGAACATAAATGCAAACATTCTGAACAAGATTCTAGCAAACTACATCCAACAACACATCTCAAGAACTATCCAACATGACCAGGTGGACTTTATTCCTGGGATGCAGGCTGGTTGAAAATTCATAAAGCTATGAACATAATCCAATACATTAACAGCTGTAAAAACAAGAACCACATAATGATATCATTAGATGCAGAAAAAGTATTTGACAAAATTCAGCATTGCTTCTTGATAAAAACCCTTGAATACATAGGCATAGAAGAAAACATTAATCAAACCAGTAAGAACCATCTATGATAAACTCACAGATAACATTTTGCTCAATGGGCAGAAGTTGGAAGCTTTCCTCCTAAGAATGGGAACAAGACCAGAATGTTTACCTTCACCCCTCCTTTCCAACACAGTGTTGCAACTTCTAGCCAGAGCAATCACGCAGGAGAAGAGAATCAGGTGTATTCAAATAGGTAAAGACGAAGTTAACTTGCCCCTATTTTTGGACAATATGATTCTATACTTTAAAAACTCAATAAAGTTCATCAAAATCTCCTTGCACTGATGTATGACTTTGGTAAAGTTTTGGAGTATGAAATCAATGTACTAATGGCTTTTGCAATTCTATACGAAAGCATCAAGTAGACAAATAATCAAAAAAGCACACTCGCATTCACACACATACACACCACACACACACACACACACACACACACATATACACACACATACCCCTTGGCATCCACTAAACCAGAGAAGTAAAAGACCTTTACAATGAGAACTACCAAACCCTGCTCAAAGAAATCAAAGATGATACAAACAAATGGAAAATCATTCTTTGCTCATAAATTAAAAGAATCAATATTGTTATGATGGTCATCCTACCCAGGGCAGTCTACCAATCCACAAATTCAATGTAATACCAATTTACTAACATCATTTTTCTCAGACCCAGAAATGACATTATAGAAATTAATAAGGAAACAGAAAAGAACACATATAACAAACAATCCTCAGTAGAAGGAAAAATTTAAGACATATCACGTTTCCAGACATTAAACTTTATCACAAGGCTACAGTAAACAAAACAGCCTGGTATTGGTACAAGAATAGACACACAAACCAAACCAATGGAATAGGACAGAAATTTCATAAACAAAAGCATGGTCTCTCAACCAACTCATCTTTGATAGAACCACCAATAACAATCACTGGGAAAAGGAAGTCACGTTTAGTAAACATTTCTGGGAAGACTGACTGACCACATGCAGAAGCATGAAAATGAACCCCTAGCTATCAACATATTCAAAAATCAACCCAAAATTGTTCAAAGACCTAAACACAAAACTTCAAACTATAAGAAAACATAAAAAACACCCTTATGCACATTGAAGTAGGCAACACATTCTTGACCAAGTCCCCAGAAACTAAGATAGACAAAAAAAGCCATAAAAACTAAGAAAGACAAATGGGACCTCATCAAACTGAAAAACTACTGCACAGTAAAAGAAACCACTAGGAGCATAAAGAGACAACTCACAGAAGGGAAAATTATATTCAAAAATTATGCATATGACAAAAGTTTAATATCCAGGATCTACAAGGAACTCAAACATAGTGAAAGGAAGAAAACAAAGACAAAAACAACAACATTAAAAGGTGGGCAAAGGACATGAGTAGACACTTCTCAAAAGAAGACATACAAGCAGCCAACAGACATATTAAAAAATGCTCAGCCTCACTAATCATCAGAGAAATGCAAGTCAAATCTACTATGATATACCACCTAACTCCAGTAAGAATGGTCATCATTGATAAGTCAAAAAACAACAGATGCCAATACATGTGGTGAAAAGGGAATGCTTCTCCACTGTTGGTGGGAGTGCAAACTAGTTCAACCTCTGTAGAAAGCAGTGTGGTGAATCCTAAAAGAACTAAAAATTGACCTTTCTTGTGATCCAGCAGTCCCCCTCCTGGGAATATACCTGGGAGGACATAAATTGTTGACAAAAAGACATCCGCACATGCATGTTTAATTCTGCACTATTTACAATAGAGAAAACATGGAACCAACCCTAATGCTCATCGAAAGTGGACTGGATAAAGATAATGTGGTACATACACACAGTGGAGTATCACACAGCCATAAAGAAGATCAAAACCATGGACTTGGCAGCAAATTGGATGAATTTGGAGATTATCAGAGCAAGTGATCTGTCACAGAAACAAATAACTGAATACTGCATGTTCTCACACATAAGTGGGCCCTGAACAACAATCACATGAACACAAGGGAGAGATTGGCAGTCGCTGGACACTGTTAGGGGAGGGAAGGATATAGGAGAGTGGGGTTGTGACAACATAAAGGGTAGTGGACTAGGTTCACTCCTAGGGAAGGAAGGCCAGTTGGAAGCCCAAACTTCACCTACATGCAGCCTACTTATGCAGTTAATTCTCACCTGTACCCCACATTGCTATAGTGAAATAAAAATAAAATAATAGTTTGGGTATGATATAAATTCAGATGATGCAATAGTTTCAAGTTGATAAATGGCATTTTCAAATATGCTTAGAATAAAAATTAATCTTCATATAGGAATGTGGAAAAGTGATTAAGGGCTGACCAAGTAGTTATGTTGTAATTGCAAAAGTGTTGAGCAGAGACATGGCTGGTTGTCTCTAACCAGGATGTGACATTGGAGTCGGAGAGAACTGGACTTATTCCAACTTTTATTATCAGTACTTTGTGATTAAAAGTGGGAGAACCAACTGGGCTTGGTGGCTCAGCCTGTAATCCCGCGCCTTTGGGAGGCTGAGGTAAGTGGATTGTCTGAGCTCGCGGGTTCGAGACCCACCTGGGCAGCAAGACCTCATCTCTACAATAAATCAAAAAATCAGCCAGGTGTGGTAGCGCATGCCTGTAATTCCGGCTACTCGGAAGGCTAAGATGGAAGGATCGCAGGAGCCCAGCAGGGGAGGCTGCGGTGGCTGGGAGTGGCCACTGCACTCCAGTCTAGGCAACCGAGTGAGACTCCAACTCAAAAAAAAAAAAAAAAAAGTGGGAGAGCCAGGAAACACAAAATTAAAGATAATGTTCCAGATGTAAATAAATAAATATATGAATTGATAAATATTTGTAAAGTGAATATTAACCAGAACACAACAGAAGTGCAAATAAAAATTAAAGCTGGATAAAGTTTTTTGAATAAATGATTACAGGAACAACATATTGTGATATAAAATTGAATTCACCAAGATATCATATTTCATAATTATATAATAGTGATGATTTTATATAACTCTCAATTATGGAATAATGAAGTAGAAGAAGTTGGCAAAAATGTTCTAGATTTAATCAACAAAACCCACAATATTGATTACGTGGTTATGGATTGATCTCTGAAGCAAATAATGAGAGAATACTTATTCTTATCAAGGTTAGCCATGTAATAAAGCTTTGAAACATTCACATTTCAAAAGAAAAACTAACGTCAGAAATATAATACCATTAAGGTATATCCCATTAATAAAAAGACATAGCACATATGTTTGCTGATGCAAAGATACTATAACCAAAGTGAAAAGACAAAATTTTCATCATACATAACTGAAAGATAATTAGTGTTTGCAACTTATTTTAAAATTCTTATTATCAATAAGAAGAAAAGCCATCAAAACATTAAATTAATTTGGAAAATAATTTTGTCATTGTCTTTACAGTTAGACATACTCATGATACTGCAGCTCCACAATTCTACCCTTAGATTTTATCCTGGAAAAAATCTTGCATATGAATATGAAGATAACCATCAAAACATGTATTATGATGTTCTTTATAATAATAAAATCTGAAAATAACACCAATTTCATGAGTGGGAGAGCAGAAAAGATATTACAGGCAAATAACATAATAGAATATTCTACAGCAGTTAAAATGAAAGAAATTGAACTTTCAGAAAAAGTAGATAAAATTGCAGCAATATAATGTTTGTCTTACATCAACTTGTAAATTATTATAAATCTCAAAACCAAGAAATCGGAACCAATTATTTGTTTAAGTATATATACATAATTTAGGGGGAATTGCTTTAAGGAATAGAAAAGGAATTATTTACGTAAAGTTTAGGGAGTGACTGGGAGGCAAGCTAGTGAATGTTTTACCTAACCTAGAGAGGTGAGCACCAAAATCTGTCCTTCCCTTCTTCCAGGTCATAAGATTGGATAGCCCTGCAGAGATAAATTATGAGAAAATATAAGACTAACCTCAGTTCAAGAGACTGTGAATGGAAGTAATAGGTACAATTTAAAATCTAGTTTGAAGATGTTAAGGAAGACTTCACTTCACATTTTTTTCTCCATTCCACACTATGATCTTGATGTGACAGTAGCCCAATTTCAACCATGGCAGTGAGGAAAATAACTGTGGATGGAAAGATAACATTATGGAAAAATCAAGGTCTACAAGAACCACTAGCCCTCGGACTTAGAAAGTTCACTTTGAATTGCTACTACACATTAAAATATATTTTTATCTTTTTTTAAACCACTAAAATAGTTATTACTTTGTCTCTTATGGCAGTCTAAACTTGCCATAGCTAACCAGACGGGATAGCACATAGCGAGTTATGACAGATTTGGTAACTTCTGGTACTAACTGAACTTGATTTGTTCATAAGTCTTACTTATTTTTGGACCTAATAGATTGCATTTTTTAATGTATATTGGTGTGTGTGCAGAATATTATATCAAAGGCATACTTAAGTAAATAAATTTTCGTGGCTTCTGATGAATCCATAAATACAATACTTGACAAAATGGGCACTAATTAAAGAGCTAACATGCAAAAAATGAAAAATAATAATGGACGTTTTAAATTTATGTTGATTTGAATTCTCAAGATATCCAAATTTGAAAGCAACACCATCAGTTCATTAATATAGATAGCCATAACATATGCAACATAACAGTATTTCATGTTTCAATAATTTTATATGTATAATAAAGAACTCTAGGACCTTTACTTACTCCAGTGGACAAAAATACCACTACTTTATACTTTTTAATCAAGCTACACAACACTTTTCGTTGCCTCAACAAGTAAAGAAGAAGACAGGAAATCTCATTCCAAATCTCTTATACCTGAAAGACACATATACTACTTTTATTCATATTCTCTATGTAATGGTCATATTACCTTCCCTAACAACAAAGTAGATAGAAAAAAAATAGTCATCTATGTGACCTAGAAGAATGAACATTAAAGAAAAAAACATGGATATTGAATATCAGATGGCCATGAATATTGAAAATAAAAATAAAGCAGTAGTAATATATATCACAGTCCACTTTTTAGTTCATCAGGTTTGAAGTACAATCAAAACATCCATAAGATCTTACCAAATGAAACAATTCCAAGGTGCAATCTAATTACATATCCATCTTAAAATCCTGGATCTCTAGGTGGTGATTAATGGGACTATTTTCGGGGGCGGGGGGGAGTTAGTTGTATATACTTATCAAACTGTGCAACATATTGATGCTACTTCTTTTTTTTTTTTTGAGTTGGAGTCTCACTCTGTTGCCCAGACTGGAGTGCAGTGGCCGCTCCCGGCCACTGCAGCCTCGACCTGCTGGGCTCCAACGATCCTTCCGCCTCAGCCTTCCGAGTAGCTGGAATTACAGACATGCGCTCCCACGCCCCGCTGATTTTTTTGACTTATTGTAGAGATGAGGTCTCGCTGCCCAGGTGGGTCTTGAACCCGCGGGCTCAGGCAATCCACTCACTTCAGCCTCCCACAGGCGCAGGATTACAGGCTGAGCCACCGAGCCTGGCTGTTGATGCTACTTCTTTAACAACAATTGAGAGTATTGAAAAACCACTGCTGAAATTGACCTTATTTAAGAAAATTGAGTCTTAGTGACTTTAATATGCAAACCATCTTGCTCTATAGTGCATGTGTGTGTACCCATATGTTTTGTAAAGACAGAGTCTCAGAGAAGTTCGTGGCCAGCCTGTTGCTCAAGGGTCTCACAATAGTTTCTCACAGGTCAGCCTATATTGTCTAGGTTGGCCTCCAACTCCTGAATCCTCCTGCCTCAGCCTCCCAAAGCACTGGAATTACAGACATGAATCACCACATCTGACCTATAGTGTGTTTTCATTTGAATTCTTTGAACTTTATTTTTTATGAGATAGGCATAGTGCATTTTTACTCAAATAGGGATGTTGCTGCAAATAGTAATATATCAATTAAAATGAAATTTAATGATGAATACTGTAATTTGACTTACACTGTATAGCAAGTAATTGAATTATTGCAGATCCTTCTTCCTCCACTCTATTATACTGTTAATTAAAGCAGGTTGTAAATTTGGCTCTACTCTTCTACTGTAGAGTTCTAATATATGGGGTATTTAATGGAAAACATTACCATAATACTATTTTACTTCATGATAATTTAATTCCCAGAAGACCATTTACATGGGAAATTAAGAGGAAATGCAAATTAATCCCTGATTTTAAAAATGATAATGTTATTGCTTTTTAAATAAAGGTGTTCTAAACTTTTCTTATTTTGTGATATTATTGAATTTGTATTATGAAGTAGAAATAAACTCAAAGCAAAATAACAACTACAAAAAGGAATTGCAAACAACCATAAAAAAATCTTTATTTTTTTTCTACTTAGACGGTTGTCAAAACTCCTTAAATTGCCACTATCATATTTCCTAAATAATAAAAACTACTAACAGTGTAGATTTTGGATTCAGAGTTCACATATTTTATTTTAATCTTGAAGTTTGAACTTTAATCTTTAAAGTTGTTTAATATTTGTAAACTTCATTTTTCTCATTTTAAAAATGTAGGCGGGGTTCGCTGGTTCAAGCCTGTAATCCCAGCACTTTGGGGGTCCGAGGCGAGAGGATTCGAGCCCAGGGGTTCGAGACCAGCCTGGGCAACTTGGTGAGACCCTGTGTCTACAATTTAAAAAATAAAAATAAAAAAATTAACCGGTGTGGTGGTGAGTGCCTGTAGTTCCGGCTACTTAGAAGGCTATGGCTGAATGATCACCTGAGCCCAGCAGGTCGAGACTGAGGTGGCCGTGGGTGTGCCACTGCACTCCAGCCTGGGCGACGGAGTGAGACTCCAACTCAAAAAAAAAAAAAAAAAAACCGTAGGTAATAATAACAGTTAGCATAGGAATAATAACATAGGAATAAGGTAAGGATTATTCCATTGAAGATACTTAGTACTTCCCTGACACATACACAATTATTAGAAACAATGCTTTTCCTTTTTGAATGAAAGAAAGATGAGCCAAGGAAAATGTGGGAACTGGCATTTCTACTGTAAAAAAATCTTCATCTCCTTTTCATGGAACAATTTTACCAGAACATTTCCTATGATGACAAAACTAATATTTTATTTTGTATTGCAGAGGTAAAACGAAGAGAATAATACTAAGGAAAACTCATATAAATGATATGCTCACTGGTCTTCTCCTTTAAAGGGTCGATATTATTAGTACAGAGGACTTTCTTTCTTCTGTTCAAATTTCATTTTCAAACAACTTACTGGGATAGATTAAATAACTTTATAAACCCTTCTTGCCTTACGCAACCACTTATGTATTTTAATTTTGAACAAGAAAGCTTTTCAAGTACTCAGTACTCTACTGAATAAAATTGTAATTAGATTATGCTGTATCATTTAAAGAAAAGTAAGCATTGAGAGATTTAGAAAGACCAAAAGTAGTCGCCCTTAAGGATCTAGAACAATGCTTGATTTATAATACGGGCTCAATACATGTTTGATTAATGAACAGGAAATTTTACTTCTCTTTATTTTTTCCAAGTTTTCTTAATCATTCCTTTACTTTCTTTTTTACATTAAATATTTTATCTTATTGCCTAATCAATTAAATTCATAAGTAATAACTAAATTTAATTTTAATTTTTGTTGATATATAGTTTTCCAGGGGTGAAAATTTTTGCTTTAAATTTTGCATGTTTCAGTTCTTAAATTGTTTTAAGATGATCAATTTCTGGACACTCACATATCCCTTGTAATTGCTGAATTTCTATCGGCACATATAGTTTAAAAAATTATGAAGTTCAAATATCTTTTGTAGTAAAAATTCAAAATAATTTTCTTTTTGCAAATATATGACTTTAGTTATTTAATCTGCATAATAAACTGATGTCATTATTTCTGTCCATACAATGTTCTTTGGTGAAGAATCAAAACATTTTAATTGTGGAAAACTAAAGAAAAAAGAACAGGTATAGTGTTAATTAATAAATAATATGATTCCACCAAATGAAGTTTAAGTGGGATCACAATTTTCTACACACATACAAAAAGGAAATGTGTCATAAGTCAAAGAAAACAATAGCAGAGGAATTGAATTATAGTGTGGAATAAAGTAATGAAAACATGCCAAAACTATAATAGACACTAAATCATAGCAGGTGGTGTGATATTTCTCATTAGAATGCCATATACTGCATTATTTTTTAGGCACTGGTGTTTATTGACAGCAACACTCTCATATGTAATAAAGATGTAGTAACAGGCTTACATTAAATGCATTTTCATGATTTTTCAGTGTAACATTTTGGGACAAACTGTTAAACTGAATGGCCAAGAAAAATAATGGATTTGTTACTTGAATCTGTTATTATAAAATTTAGAAAATGATGTCAGTTAATATGAAAATGACTAAAATGAATTATATTATACTTCCAATGAAGCAAAACTAATCAAGCAAGTAAAGAATCCCAAATATCTATTAACATAGTTCATTTGTGTTTAGTTTTATGGTCTGCTAATGATAAATTTAAAATTTTATATTTTAAGAGAGTCATAATACTAAGGAGTTAATTTTGATTTCTGTTTTATTTGTAGCATCTACCTGGGCCTACTCTCTCATTATCCCCATAGAACTTGGCAACACTGGAAGCGGATGCCAACATGACGTTCAAGATGCCTGCCAGCCGGGCTCGGGGTCGCAGCCTGTAATCCCGTGCCTTTGGGAGGCTGAGGTGAGTGGATTGCCTGAGCCTGCGGGTTCGAGACCCACCTGGGCAACTTGGCGAGACCTCATCTCTACAATAAATCAAAAATTAGCCGGGTGTGGTAACGCGCACCTGTAATTCCGGCTACTTGGAAGGCTGAGGTGGAAGGATCGCCAGAGCCCAGTAGGTCGAGACTGCGGTGGCCGGAGCGGCCACTGCACTCCAGTCTGGGCGACAGAGTGAGATTTCAACTCAAAAAAAAAAGATGCCTGCCATGCCCCGGAAAATTACCTGTCTAATTCCATTTGGGTTAATTATGTCCTGACCAGTTAAATCTATGGAAGTGTGTCACACTATTCTAGCAGTTGACACTGCACTGCTATTTGTAACTGCTTGACTGTTTGATAGGGTGCAGCAGCAACGTTTAATATGACTAGCAACGCTTTTGAAATTTAGTTTTGATATTAAAATGTGCACTGAATGTAAAATATGACTCATAAACTGTCTTTTTATTTTTGATATTTCAAAATTTATGTAGTTTTTATTACTAAACAAATAAAATTTATGTATGACTTGTGCTTGTTCTAGAACTGATTTTTAAAATATGAGAATTCTGGATACTCTCACCTAATGTCTGAGAACAACGTTTTTAAACAAACTTCAGTTCAAGTGATTCTAGAATAGCATTATTCTAAATAAAAATGTACCAGCCTTATTAATATTTTCCTTAAGAGTGTTATTAATATTTTGATTAATTCAATATTATTGATCTCTGATATAAACTGAATAAACAATTTTCCTTACTATTTTTAGCTCTACCAAAACAGGAAAGAGTAGAAGTTGAAATTCACAATTATGCTTAATTTTTATATCAGTCTTTTGGGTTTGAAATAGATTCTTATCCTCTTAACCTGGGATCTTTCCTATACTAAGACTGCCTATTCTTATGTGGCTACAATATATTACATAATAATTTACATTATATATTGCACTATCGCAGTACACAATTATAATTAATCAGTATTGATTGGCTTTGCCTTTTTACACTAAAGGCACTATTTGGTGAACTATTTAAGTGCATGGATTATGGAGCTAGAGTCCAAATCTAAATCTGCCCCTTAATTTTTGTGTGAATTTTCAATGCTTTAAAACATCTTTTTGCTTTAGTTTTCTAGTTATATAAATAGCGATAATACCTAGTCTAAACTAAAAGGGTTTTTTTAAAGTGATTAAATGAGTTAAAGTTTGTAATGCAAATTGAAATACTTTCTGGTGCATAGGAAAAACTATTTAAGTGTATATTAGATATTATAGTGTTTTACTCTAAAATAACATGGTGCTTTATTTCATGCTTAAAGATTTTTTTAAAAAATTTAGAGTAGCATTTATTTGGGACATTTCCTTACACATACTGCTCAAATAACGTTTTCAGAGGAGTGTATGTAAATTGTTAATGTAAGTGCCATGCATGCTGCTGTTGGTGAGTGGTGGTACATGTAGTATTTCTGCTTGCAAGTCTAAATCTGCTCTACCTCATTGCATAATTAACTCTTAATGTAATGAATTCGTTAATTTCCATGGGAATTTTGAGTAGAAAAAGGAAAAGGATGAAGATGGAATCTTGTTAAATTTTTAAATATTATGCTGTCTTCACATTTTTTTTTTCTGCCACTTGTTCAGATTAGGTCACTAGATATAGCTCTTGACTAACTGCACTTTCTTCTAAGCTTGTTCTTAAGGTCATTATATCCTGGTTGAAACCATAGCACATATAGTATGTAAATATGTAGATATTCCATGTGGACTCACTAATGAAATCAAATAAAGGCGAAGAAAAAAAAAATCTATGTTTCTGCCTAGCATATGTAACCACTTATTTCTAATAGGTATGTCAAATTATTTATTTGATAAAATAGTGACAGAAATAGACACTTTCCTTAGGAGTTGAGTTATATTATGTTTAGACTTCTAGTGACTTCATCTTGATTAAAACCTAATATGTGAAAGGCATATACTCCAATACTCATATCTAAGAAACCAAATGTACTGGACTTCTGTCTATTTATATAACTCAGTAAATATCTATCATCCATCTATTTGTTTATCTATATCTATCTGTTTACCTATATCTATCATCTATCTAGCTAATCTATATAGATAGATAGAATTTAAATTTATCTATCATTCATCCTTCCATTCATCCAACTACCCATGCATCTACACTTCTTTCTATATACTTACATACAGAGAAAGAGGAGCAGTACTTCCCAGGAATCCTTAAGCAATTTTTACTGTCCTGATTTTCATTTGCTCATAATATATGAATAGAGCTGGTTACAAGTATTCAACCATGCTAAGATCCTTCCATATGTATCCCTCATATTTCTTCCAGTTTTCTAACTGCGTGTTGTTGGAAACGTAGAGTCTTTTTCTGATTTTTTTTTTATTTTTAATTTTAAAGATGTGAAGTACAATTCAGGGTTGGGTATACAAATGTGCATTTGAGATAGAATAAGCAAAACAAGGTTTCATTCAGGGAAAATCATAAGCTTCCAAAAAAATTCCTGAACATTGTATTATTTTCAATGTCTTATTAAAATTTCATCTATTTTCAAACTCAAATATGCTAATCTTTGATTGCCTGCAACATTTATATCTTGAATTTATACATATTCATCACCCTTAGTTTATGTAAGGTTCATATGTATTTTTCCTCAGTGACAGTTTACCTGAGTTTGTGGCTAAATCAGAATGAGTTTGAAAAATATCACTTAATCTTTTTTCAGAAGTAGCAAAAAGAATACTCTTTAATATCTTTCCACAATTACAACATGCCACTTGAGTAAAGTAAATATGACTTCCCTTTTGGTTAGTATACTTAAACATATAAGTCACCAGAATTGTGTTGAAGTGGCAGGATACACTTAGTACTTTTGGGCAAGATGGAGCACTTAGATGCAACAGTCCACACACACCCAGATGGTTGACTGAAATTTTGATAGAATTGGTATATTTTATATTTCAGAAAGTGGTCAGGTGATTACACACATGTGAATATTATATTACAATAATAATACTATCAATAAACATAAAATGATAATCCCGAGGAATGATTGATGAGGTTTTTTATGAAATATTCCTAATTTTAAGATTTATTTCAGTAGTTTACAAACTTAAATTCATAGAATGAAAGTAGTAAGGTAATTAAGATTAAGCCACAATGAGTTCTAAAATATGTATTTTTTTCTTTACTGGCAGGAAATTTTAAACAGTCTTTGAAATAAGAAGGCTGGCTTTAAAATGGAAATATGAAGTCCCTTTCTGGGGCCATAAAGTCTTCTATTCTGTCCTCAAAGCAGATGTTATTGAGCAATCAAAACTGAAAATTACACAGGCAATTCTTTCACTATTCCAATCTGTAGAAAGATTCTAGAATTTATTTATTTTGGGACACATTGCTACTCATCTAGAACATACTTGATCCTTTCTTATGCAATGAAATAGAAATCTTAGAACACTAAATAACACTGAGTATTACAAAGGTTTTGTGAAATACTTACCTTTTGAACTACATAATGCACAAACAATATGTAGATCAACAGCACTTGGAGATCTCTGACTGAAGGTGAATGACTTTCCTTGCCCAAACTATTCTAAGTCCAAGATATGTGGTTACTTATTGAGATTAGGCATATTTAGGGAATGAGTGCCAAAGTGGTTTTTTCCACAATCTTTGGCAGAGACACTCTACTGAAGTAATATGCATCATTATTTATTAATTTCCTGACTAAAACTGTTACAAAGATAAAATGTAATTATGATCTGGATTCATTGTGAAATTCTAATTTATTTTGTCTTAGATACATAAGGACATGTTTCTTATTATTCCCTTTAGAGAGATATACATATCAATAATGCATGGAAAAGAGTTCAAACTAGGGTGTTCATTGTACAGTCATTAAAGCAGACTTGAAGGGAGTCAACTGAGACACCAACTTCAAAGATTGCAAGTAGCAACTAGTGAAACTCATTAAAGGACACTTTGAACTGTTGTTTCAAACCTTCAAATGTGTGAAATCATCAGTGTTATGGTTGTATACAGCGTAGAGTGTTATTTCTGTGTGATAGGTAATATTAAGTGGCCATTATAATTTTGGTTTAAAATTACCAGTAAACAAAGTAGGCAAACTTAAGGTAATATTCCTTGGTATAATTATTCTGGTAATTTAATAGATGCAGGAGTCTTAACAGATAAACCCGTTGTTTTTATTTCTGTGTTTCTGTAATCAAAAATGTGGCTAGCTATGTTTTTTTTTTATTTAAGTAAATTAGATCATATGTTTGTAATAAAATCAGACTATTTTAATAAAATCTGCCTTCTTTCTTGAGATCATTTAACCTCCTGGTTGATTTCCATATATTAAAGTTCACTTTTTGTGCTCTATAGTTCTATTGTTTATGAAAAATATGTAGTGTCATGTATTCACTGCTTCTGTATACTACAGGCTTGTTTTTATCTTTCTAAAATATCTTCTATTATTTTCCTCCTGAAACATTCCCCCCTCCTCACTCTCTATACCTTTGGCAAACTAACCTGGTTTTTGATCTTACAATTTCAAGTTTCCTAAATGTCATATACATATAATTGCACATTATACAGTTTTTAATCTTTTGAAATTCGTCTTTTTACTTAGCACAATAGATTTTAGATGTATCTATGTCTCTTCCCTTTTTCATCACTGACTAATTTTTCAATGTGTCGAGGTACCATAGTTCTTTAGCCATTCACTTTTTGAAGGCTACCTTGGTTTCTTCCAATTTACTGCGATTATGAATGAAGCTACTACAAACATTTGCACTTTGTGTGAACCTAAGTTTCAAGTCAGTTGAGCTCAATACCTACAGGCGTGAACACTGGATCCTGCAAAAAGTGTATATAGAGAGTTTCTTGCAGATTAGCAATATGTGAAAGTTCTTGTTGGCTTTGCATTCTCAACAGCATTTGGTATCACCAATCATTTAAATTGCAGTTATGCTAATAAGTGCTTGATTTGCATTACATCAGTGAAAAAATATATTGAACATCCTTTTATATGTTTATTTGTCATTTATAAATCTTCTTTAGTAGTCTGTTTAGTCAAGTGTTTTAAAGAAAACTTGTGTTACGTATATAGACCAATGGACAGATAGAGTTTCCGGAAGCAAAGTCTCAATTTTACAACCAACTCATCTTTGACAAAGCCTCCAACAACAGCCACTGGGAAGAGGAGGACTTATTCAGTAAATGGTGCTGGGAAGACTGGCTGATCACATGCAGAAGATAGAAACAGGACCCCTACTTATCACCACACACAAAAATTAGCTCTAAATGGATCAAAGACCTAAACATAAAATCTCAAACTATAATAATCTTAGAAAACACAGGAGACATCCTTATGGAAACTAGAACTGGCAACTAATTCCTGATCAGAACCCTAAATGTTCATACCATAAGAAATAAGATGACAAATGGAAACTCATCAGACTGATGAGCTTCTGCAAAGCAAAGGAAACTGTCAAAAGAGCAGGAAATGGGAAAAAATATTTGCTAACTGTATATCTGACAAAGGTCTAACATCTAGCATCTACAAGGAACTCAAATGTGCTAAAAGGAAAAAAACAAATTAAAAAGTGGGCAAAAGACATGAATAGACACTTCACAATAGAAGATATATGGGCAGCCAACAGACACGTGAAAAAGTGCTCAGCCTCCTTCATCATCAGAGAAATGCAAATCAAAACCACATTGAGATACCCCCAGTAAGAATGGCCATCATTAATAAAACAAAAACAACAGATGCTGACGAGGATGCAGAGAAAAAGGAATGCTTCTACACTGCTGGTGTGAATCCAAATTAGTGCAACCTCTTTGGAAGACAGTGTGGTGATTTCTAAAAAAACTAGAATTTGACCTTCCATATGACTCAGCAATTCCCCTATTGGGAATATACACAGAGGAACTCAAATCATTCTACAAAAAAGATACCTGCACACGTATGTTTGTTGCAGCTCCATTCACAATAGCAAAAACACGGAACCAACCATGTTGCCCATCAAAGCTGAACTGGATTAAAAAATGTGGTACACATACACAATGGAATATTATGCAGCTATAAAGAAGGACAAACATGGACTTTGTAGCAGCTTGAATGGATTTAGTCGGTCATATTCAGTGATCTATCACAGAAACAAAGAACAGAGTACCATAGTTCTCACTCATAAGCAGGCTTTGAGCAATTATCATAATACTGTAAGAAAGGGATTGGAAGTAGTGGGAAAGTGCCAGGGGAGGGGGAGGTGGGATTGACAGTTAAGGGGAACTGCTAGGGAAGGGAGGTGCACATCTCATCACAAGGGTAACTACATAATCAACGTTTGTATACCTAACCCTGAATTGTACCCCACATCTTTAAAATAAAATTTAAAAAATAATAAAAGTAAGAAAAGAAAACTTGTTTCTATTTTCTAAGAATCTAAACTTCCACTTAAAACTCTACCTACCATATAAAATAATGATTTCTTAACTGCTTCCAAGCTCAGTTAGGTGATTGGTAGAATTTAATTGCTTGTGTTTGTAAGGCTAAGGTCTTTGTTTCCCATCTGGATGACAAGCAGGGATCAAAACTTTTACCTCCTAGAAGTCTCTCTTGGGTACATTAATGTGTCCCTCTTTTATCTGCAGTGGTGTGTCAATCCCTTCTAAGTTTGGAATTGTTCTAACTTCTTCTTCTGCTACATCTTTTCTGTCCCCTACACCGCACACATCTAAAGCCAGTTATTGTTTTCTGACTTTGGATTTTTTAATACATGTAACAAAATCATTATGTTGAGATTTCAAAATTTAAAAAATGCACAAAATTATAAATTTATTTATTAGAATGTCCTGAAATTTGTGATTTTATATAATTATAGCGTGTGGATTCAGTGATTTCCAACAAAATGATTTTGCTACATTAGTAAGTAAATTCAAATTTGAAAATTTAACAAAAGCAAAATATCTACTTGGATATAATTATCTAGTTGGCATATACACCAAATCTGTTTCTAACAAAGTGAGGTTAAAACTACAGCACATCTAAAATCTGCTCTACAAAGCATTAGTTGTTTATCTTTTTTGTTTTTCAGGGTTTGAAAAATATTAAGTAATGACATGTCAGGCTTCAAATTTATATATAATGATTGCATACAGTTATTCGCTTATGTTTAATCAGATGAAGATTTGTTTCATGAAATTAAGCACACTATATTAAAATTGCAAACTTATTAATATACATACACTGTATGTATGATACTCTTCACATGTCCCTTCATTATAATTGACCATGAACACATCCATACTATACCAGCTATTCTTATTAATTGGTCCAAGCACTCCAGCACTCTATTTTGAGCAAAAGTAAAGAAAACAAATTACTGAATTTTTTTTTTTTTTTTTTTGAGGCAGGTTTCACTCTGTCACCAGGCTGGAGTGCAGTAGCACAATCATGGCTTACTGTAGCCTTGAACTTCTAGGCTCAAGCATTCCTCCTGCCTCAGCCTTCCAAGTAGCTGAAACTACAGGTGTGCTCCACCACACTTGGCTAATTTTTCTATTTTTGTTTTTGTAGTGATGGGAATCTCACTTTGTTTCCCAGGCTGTTCTCAAACTCGTGGTCTCAAGGGATCCCCCTGCCTTGGCCTCCAAAAGTTCTAGGATTACAGGTGTGAGCCACTGCACCCAGCCTGGAGTTCCTGGTTTTTTAATAGTCATTCAAACAAATATTTATTTAATGACTTTTGGCACAAGCATCCCCAAATAAGGTATATTTACGATTTTAAAAATGTGTCATACTTACCTGGCAGGGGAGGTACCGTGATCACAAAAGTGATTTTCCGAGGCTTATTCATTGCACTCAGGATGTGCTGACCCCTGCAATTTCCCCAAATGTGGAAAAGTCGACTGTGTAATTTGTGTTAGTAGGGAACTGAATTCGTGCTCTTCCCTAATAAATGTGTCAATGCCCACTTTGGCAGATTTTTATGTTTGTGCTTACACATATGTTTGAGTAATTGGAACAAAGAATTGACACATCAAGTTGGAAACAAGATAAATTATATATGTGTGTACATATAAATATATACACACATATATAATTTATGTATGTATGCATATATACATGTATATATGTATGCATATATACATGTATATATATATATATACACACACACGGGGAATGAAAGCATCTTTATGATTATTGGTAAATGACTCACTTGTGATTGCGTAATATAAGGTTAATGAAAAATGTGAAATGCCAATGGATGATTATTTTGTTATCCCATATATCTTCTTTAGCATTCTCTGTACTTATGTGCTCATTAAGAAAACCTGTGGTGATGCTAAAATAGCTTAAATGTTAATATATACACGCACTTTCAGTAGATTTCATTTTTGCGTTGATTTACTGAATTCTTTTTCATAATATTATGCATAAAATGCTAGTGCTGTCTTTCATCATGCCTCAGCTACAAATTTTGTTTGATGAACAAGGTAATGAATCAACTTTAACATAGAAAAATTTTCATCAGCAGTGAAATCTTTTCCTCTCTTTTTTTTTCTTCCTGATTTCTATTTTGCAGCTCTTCAAACACAATTGTTCAGGTATCTTTGAGAATGCAAACAATGTAGGCAATATTGTCATTTCCATTTTTTCAAAAATTTTACATTTTAAAATTTACTAAAGAAAAAAATTATTTCTTAGAAGTATTTACACTCCTATACATATATATGTAGATCCGTTAACAAATAATCAACATTTTTGAGAAAATACTAACAGTAAAATCTAAAGAAAATGTTTAAAATATATCAAGGTACCATCATTCTATTTTTTCTAAAAACAAAATAGAAATAAATTACTTTTCTTTTACATTTTTAAATGCATTTACCACTGCTTCAAAAATGATTATACATGTTCAAAATGCTTTCAAATACAGTAGTTAGTCCCCTTATCTCTGTTCTCACTTTCAATGATTTTAATTATCAGCAGTCAAGTGTGATCCATATTAAATGAAACATTCAAGAAACAATTTTAAGTTAAAAAGTTGCATGCTATCCTTCCTTCCTTCTTTCCTTCCTTCTTTCTTTTCTTCTTTACTTCCTTCCTTCCTTCCTTCCTTCCTTTCTTCCTTCTTTTCTTTTTTTGAGCTAGGATGTACGCTGTTCTGCATAGCATGATGAAATCTTACTGTCATTTTGCTTCCCTCCTCTTAGGTCCTGCATTATCCCTTTGTTCAATATCTCCACGCTATGAACACTACTGCCTCTCAGTTGATTAGTCCTCTGGGTTATCAGATCCACCGTCATGGTATTGTAGTATTTGTGTTAAAGTAAACCTTATTTGAATTAATGATGTTCCCAAAGCATAAGAATAATAATGTTGGCATATTGTTATAATCGTTTTATTATTATTATTATTTGTTGCTAATCTCTTACTGAACCTAATTTATAAAGCATACATTGTCATAGATATTTATGTATAGAAGAGAACAAAGTAAAGATAAGGTTTGGTACTATCTACCCCTTCAGGTATCCATGGGGGTCTTGAAGCTCATCACCCACCAACAAGGACATACTACTGTATATAGCACAAAGAAAAAAATATGTATACTCATATTCATTTTTGTTAACTCTTTCAATAATTTTGTATTGCTTTGACTTGTAAATAACCAGATAATATTATCATTATACTAAGCTCCCCCTAGCTATTCACATAATAACAAAGTAATAACAAGCAAAGTGTAACTATCTCCTTTAATACATTGAATAATAATAAATAAAACTATGAGTAAGCAATTTGTAATATAACCAGATAAGGGATGTTCAACATGCTCCTGATTTTAATTAAAACTAAAAATAATTTCAGCCTTAGTGATCACAGTTATGGTAGTAACAGATAAATGTTCCTAAAGTATATCCTCACTCCCTAATGGGATTAGAAATAAACTTCCTGTGTTCCCATGACGTATGGTACATACTTCCAGTCTAAGGACCTATCATATTTTCTTATAATTACTATTTTATAATCAGTCTTTTAGGGTGTGCTCTCCTTGAAGGCAGAGGCTGTCATATTTTTCAAGTGAATAGCTCAGGATCAAGTCATATTGTCAGGATCAAGTATTCCTTAAACAAATTGGATAGATAAACTAATTTTTGTCTTTTTAGCATAATCTTTCTTAGAAGTAATGAGTGTTTTAATCTCAGAAGATTCACTGGGGCAACTTTATTAAATCTCATATTAAAGAATTGACTAAGTTCATTGGCCTTTGAGTCACATAGAATTGTGTGTGAATCCTAATCTACTCATTTAATAACTGTACAAAATTTCACTCATGATTTATATGGCCATAAACTTTTTATGTATTTTAAAGACAGAATAAACCCCTCTCATTTTTTATTCTGCTTGGACGGACAGGTGCATTTTCATTTTTTTCCATAGAGTATTCACTAACTTCTTTCTCACTGCTTACCAATATATTAAGACAGACAGAAAAGGAAAACAAATAGAAATATATGTTTATATTTTTTTAATGATGTGATATTATTCAGGAGACAATACACGCCAACACGTAAGAGAAGAGGGGAGGTGAGAGAAAGAAAGGAATAAGAAGAGGGAGAGAGAGACAGAGATTGATTTAAAAGTCTTCATATCACTTCTAATATTTGAGAGCAACATCAGTCTGTTTATAAGTTCAGAGGAATAGAGGTTAGTGAACATTGCAAGGAGAAAATAAGAGCCATGAGGAATCTTGAAGAAGGGACTGATTACAATAAGTAAACATGTTTCTTGAAGCAGCAACTAGCTAATGTTTTGTGTACAAGTGACTTATTCTAAAAACCTTTTTTTAATTAATTTATTTATTTTTAAGTTTTCTTGGGAGTGTGAGGGAAGAAAATCGGAAGGGACAGAAAAAAGAAGATTTCAATCTTGGGTAAAATCACAGTGTGTACTTTCAGTCTGATTTCTTCATGGAACACTGGAGAGTAATTTATAACCCAATGTTACTCTGGGCTGAGGCAAGGGAGCAAGTGCTTTCACGGTTTCTCACTCATCAATCTTTAGGTAAAACATCTACAGGTCAGGTGCATGGGAAAGGAGGGGAAAGTGTCAGGAATTCCAAGGCACTGCCTGTTTTCCAGTACCTGGGGATGAAATGGGCTCCCACAGTCTAAGAGCTATTTGCTTTTTTTTCTTTTTTTTCCTCAAAAGAGCAACAGCCGCTGTGTAAAGACAAAGTATACTGAGGCACAGGAGGCTCAAAATGGGAGAAAAATGACTGAAACATGTGCATGGAGGACAATCATTATCTACCATGTGTGCCAGGGTAGGAGGAAGATAATTTATTTTAAAAAACAGAAAAGATAATTCTGAAGGAGGAAAAAAAAAGACCCTTCCTTGAAGTACAACACTATTGACCTATAGTTCTTTTCATCTAACTACTCTTCCAGGGCAGAACTGAAATTCTATTTACAATGATTTTGGAAAGTTATTCTTCAGCATTTGCTTTAACATTTCCAGAAGAAAAAAAAAAAATCAGTTGTTTCCTGGGTCAGCCACTGTTAGAATGAATTGGGATCCTTTTAGTTTGTTCAAATTATTGGGTCTTATTCATTCCCTTGTTCACGGGTCACAAAAGATTCCAATTATCGACTAGAATGCCTGCTCTTGGACTCTTTTTCACATCCAAAGGAGAAATTCTTTAGTTATGCTTTTGAATGTTCCCCTAAGTCAAGCCACAAGCTATTACAACCATACCAGCTTGCATTTTATTACAGATCAATTATTATTTCAGTCAAATATGTCAGATAACACAGTGTACTTATTTTTTAAGTGTCTTTTGACTCATGCATTTAAAAAAAATAAACAAGCCTATTTCATAACCTTAGGCTATCTTGCCAGTTCTCCTCTCACTGCCAGGTAAGTAAAAACATTTTTCATCCTATCTAGAATCCCACTATCATGAATCTAATCACGTGAGGAAAATGAAATAGAGTTCTTTATTCTTTCCAGTGCCTTTCTCCTTCATGAGTGTTTCATTTTAGATATATGCAGGGCAGAGGGAGGAGAAAGGATAGAGAATGTGGAAAACATCTGTTTCAGAAAAGAAATAGCATCTCTTGCTTGTTTTCCATTTCATATTTAGTTTAAGATATAAAATTTCAAATGCTAAATAATGATATGAGTTTATTTTTATATAACATAGTGAAAACTAGGTTTGAAAAAGATTTAGATGCACTGGCCTTGGAGAATATTTAATATTTGGAAAGTATTTTAATATTTTATGCATTGCCAAGTTTATATAATGTGCTCATTGAGATTGTTTTTACCTGACTTCTATCTCAGAAAAATATTTAGCAAGTCTTGAGATTATGTATACTTTTGTTGTTGTTTTTCTAATGCTACATTGCTGAGTTTTGTCCTTTGATTTAAATGCATATTCACTTTCCAAGAGAAAGGCAGGTTTTACCTCCCCAAGTTTACTAAACTTAGCCTCTGTCACAAATCCAAAGTCTGAATTCTGAATTCCTGTTTTAATTTGTGAGCTAATGGTTATCAGTTTTGAAAAACTGTGTTCATTGTAATCCCTGGAAACAAATGCACTTGCAACCAAGAGAAAAATTCTCTCTTCTGTGGAGTTCCTTGAAGTTTTCCTACAGAGTGATTGACTTTGACTTATCTGATGACAAGAATATTTTATGCAAATGAACTATTTTCTGTTTTTCTCCCTAATAGACTATAATTCTAAGATGGCAGAGCACAGTTATATTCACTCAAATATAATATCTAGTGTCTGTCATACATTAAATAGTCAATAGTTATACAATAAATTAATTGTGCTCAAGATAATGATTAAAAAGAACTTCTTATATACTTATATATTTACAGGATCTCCTCCATCTTTGTCATATTAATTTATTTTCCAATATATCTACTTAATTGTATGTATTTGTAATATTACCTTAAAATTGTTTCATAAATTATATATTTATAGTCTCTTAAATATTCTAATTTCCCCCAGTTATTCCCTAAACTCTACTTTAAATGGCATCCCTTGAATTATTTTCTTCAT
This sequence comes from Carlito syrichta, assembly GCF_000164805.1. NCBI lineage: Eukaryota > Metazoa > Chordata > Mammalia > Primates > Tarsiidae > Carlito > Carlito syrichta. The sequence goes on along the minus strand of NW_007248708.1, from coordinate 27,438 downwards.
ATTCTGTCCCATAATTACTATCAATTGCCACCCGAGACTCCTTTCAGCTACAACATAATTCCTATCTCTTTATTATTATATTCAAATTGATTTCTTGGAAATAATTTGTAATGGGATATTACATATGACTTAAATTTGATCTGATCCTAGAACACATGATTACGATTCAGAATTTTCTCAAAAAAAAAAAAAAGAGTCAGTTAATAACAATCTAGGTAGTTTTTTACTGATTTTTTTGCTTGAGTTTCTAATAAAAGCTTCTGAGTGTTAAAAAGACAGAAGAAAGATTGTATGCAGTTTTAGTAAAAATGCTTATATGAAAAGAAGGAAGGAGGCAATAAGTGCAGTAAATGTGTTAAGAGGCAGAAATGTGCTCCAGAGGTGGTCCAGATCAGCTTTGATTAAATATTGGCTCAAATGTAGATGACAACAGAGTGTCAATAGGAACCTAAGTCCTTCTTTCTACTCTCCTTAGGAAACATATACTAAGTGTACTAAATGCAGATATTTTGTTAGCTATTCTATTTCATTCCTTTGTTGTCAGCAAATATTTTTGGCTGTACTATATTTTTATTAAAACAGGAGATTATGGGAGCTTTATCTTTACACTCTCTAGGAGCTGAAAAATATATGGGTATTACATTTAAATCTGAAATATTATCTATAAGTTTTCAGTCACCATGATATGGTTATTTTAAAACACGCTTTCATTTTTACAGACTTAAAAAAGGCATATTCCCTGAGGATGGGAACACAGAATACTTTTTCTAGTAGTCTTTTTCAGTGTTAGAATTTTTCACAGAAAAAGTGATAGTTACATATGCATTAAATGAATACATCAATAAACTATTCGAAGATATGATAAGATTTCTATATTTTTGTCTAGAACTTGGATCTAAATTTTGTGAATTCAACTCACATATATGAAGTTTTTTGCAAGAAAGTTCTGGGGAAAAGAGGAACATTAGTGGCCCTCTCCTTCCTTCAACTATTAAAATTATTTCCTAATGAGGGGTCTTTTTATGCTTTGTTGAAGCCCTAGTGTATAGTACAGTGCCTGACTCAGAGCAATTGCTCAATAAATATTTTGGGAATTAATGAATGAAGGTGCATGATATATTGACATTTGTAATTCATGAATGAAGTCAACACCTTTCCATTAGGAAACAAGATTTTAAGCAAGAGCTTTATGTTTTCAGTAATTTATAAAATTGTAATTTTCTCTGTATTTTATTTTAGTGTTGAGTTATAAGCTCTCCTAGTTATAACAGTACTGTACACTTGGTGGTTTACAAAAGTAAACTTTTCTTTTCTCACAGTTCTGGAAGCTGGAAGTCTGAGATTAGGGTGCCAACAAAGTCTGGTTTAGGTAAGGATCCTCTTCCAAATACACTGTTGGCTTCTATGTTCTCATAGGGAAGGAAGAGCATGAAAGAACTTTCTGAGGACTCTTTTATAAGGTCACACTACTCATTAATGAGGGCTCCATTCTCATGACCAAATTACCTTGCAAAGGCCCAACCTCCTAATACCATCACATTAGGTGTTAGAATTTCAACATATACATTTTGGGAAGAAACAGACATTCAGTTCATTTCATATGTCATTAATTGGTAAAGCAGAGTTGTCATTTTTTTCAAATATGTCAAAAAAATGAGTATTTTGAAAGATAGTGTATGTGTAGCCGTGTTAGGAAAGAACAAAATGTCAAAAAGAAAAATATGCAGAGTTAGTTATCAAAAGAAAGAAGCAGACTGAATATTTGATGACTTCAGATATTAGAGCAGAAAAAGGCCATAAGATGTGACACCCCAAATTTGAATTTAGCATTGTGTTTATAATGATATTCATTAGCTTGTCTTTAATTCCATAAATATTAACTGTGATCTTTTCCTATGTAGTATGTTTTGCTAGTCATGCTGGAGAATATCTTCTAATAGAGTAAGAAGGTAAAGCATGTGGAAGATAATATTTTCATTAAAAATATTGTGAGAAAATGGTGCTGCTTTATGACTATTTTAGCTTCTACAGCATACGTTATCTCATTAAAAAATCTAAAAACGTCCCAATATTTTATTGGAATCTTTCAGAAACAAAGCAAGGAGGTCAACAATAATAACAAAAGATTTGCTTGAGAGAATATTCATGGCTATTTATTCAAATCTGTTTAAATCATTATAGAACTGAAAATGTTTGCTGGAGTTGGCATACTAGAAATAGTTCTAAAAATAGGAGTGCACTAGAAACACGAGACCCTTAAATTCAATGATGGTAACAGGTGCAGCTTTAATTAAATACATTAGCATGTTAAAATAAACAAAACTAAACATAGTTGAATGGATAATGATTAACATCTTTATTTACTGAATTCCACAGCAGAGACCAAAGACATCAGAAAAATGAAATTTAAAATGAGATATACAATCTCAGAGAAGCAATTTTAACTTGCTTTTTTTTTCATCTACACAGTTAAAACATCTACACAGTTAAAAGATAAATACCTGCCAAAATTATTTAAATATATCAATAAAATAAATTTTAAAGTCAGTGAATAGCTAACTACACAAAGTTCAACTTATCTTAATAGACCCGGAGAGGACAGAACTGCAAATATACAAACAAAATGCACCTGTTAAGTGTCTAATAACCAACTGAAACTCCTTCAGCACTTTTAAATTTCCCCAATTTTTTGTCTTCTCAATGGTGTTCATGTGAGTAGCATTAGTAAAGTTTTCCTAAGAAGAATATTTTTGGTGTTTAAAGTATATCAATGTTTGGAAAGCTCTGGATATTTCACAGTGTATGTGAATGTCTTGTGTTTTTTTTTAAGTTTTAGAGGGAAAGCAAAAGTTCATAAAGACTGAGATTATTTGACAATGATGTAGGATGAAAGGTCTTGAAATTGGAACATTTTGAAAGGTGAGACTGATTGCTCCAATGGATTGCCAAAGGCCAACTGTGTGGAGCTTGTACAGCTTGGAGAAACACAAGGGGACTAGGAAACTTGATAATGGAGGACAAGAAATATTTCTTTCTTAAGTGTCTTGATTGGGTTAGACAAAAAGTGGGGGGAGGGGGATGGGATTAACAGTAGCAAATATCTGTCGGGGGATGGGAAAACACTTCTTATCTACATGGTGCCTGAATGAAACGTCATTGTACACCTAACCCTTAACTGTACCCCACAAAACCATAATAAAAAATACTGATTAATGAAAAAAAAAAAAAAAAAGTAACTGCATTCTGCCATAAGAAAAAAGGAATATGCTTACCTATGTTTTCAAAAAAGATTAATTATGGTGCTTATGGCTAACCAATCAATGTGTTTTCTTAAAGTTCATTTCTGTATTGGTGAGGCCAATGTATTCTCACAATCATCAGACTCTTAATCTTTCTGTGATTTAGGTGAGCATAGGCTCTGTAAGATAACAACATGATTAGCATGTAAAAATAGCACAAATGAAGGAACAGAAATAGTAAAATTATAAACTCAGCTAGCTGTTTTAGAAGCCTATCTTTAAAGAAATGTTTCAAACTTCAGCAACAATAAAAAGAAATAGAAAAAGAAAAAAAATCAGTTACAGGAAAGGTGTTCAAGTTCACTTTGAAGAAATAGATATATCTCTAAGTTCTTTTAAAACATTACAGTTTTATGGATAATCTAGGTCAGTTTTATACAATTTCCATATGTTTTCAAATAATTTTCAATAATGGTCTGCTGTCTCTATTATAACACTTTCAAAATTTGCACATTATTAAGAAAAGACCAAAGTTAATAAGAAAATTGTGGCACAAATTTGTATACATCTAAAAATATGAGCCTGGCTCGGTGTCTCAACCTGTAATCCCACACTTTGGGAGGCTGAGGTGAGTGGATTGCCTGAGCCCACGGGTTTGAGACCCACCTGGGCAACTTGGCGAGACCTCATCTCTACAATAAATCAAAAAATCAGCCAGACGTGGTAGCACATGCCTGTAATCCTGGCTATTCTGAAGGCTGAGGTGGAAGGATCGCCGGAGCCCAGCAGGTCGAGGCTGCGGTGGCCAGGAGCAGCCACTGCACTCCAGTCTGGGTGACACAGTGAGACTCCAACTCAATAAATAAATAAATAAATAGGTAGATAGATGCCGGAGTCCAGCTCCAGCCAGGTTCAGGGTACCCCAAATGTGGAGCCGGCGTCAGCAATTGGGGGAAAGAAGAAAGAAAGAGACTGGACTCTGGTCTAGTGCAGAAGCAATGTGTGTTATTGGGAATTACAACGGGTCTTTTATACACAAAGTCAGATGTGGAAGGGGCGTCCCCCACCCACCAGAAACCTTAATCCATGAAAACTTAATCAGTGGTTGCCTTTAAACCCTTTTCATATGATAATCTTAAAATCCCATAACAAAGGATAACCTAATCCGTGACTGACATATTCTATAAACCTTTTCATCCTAAGCTGATTGATTTATGCCAAGTTAAACAATTCTATAGAAACTTAAGTATTTACTTTACAAACAAAAGTGGCCCATCCCAGAATGTTTGGAATGTGGCCCAGTCCAAAGTTCACAGTGGGCTACCTGCAAGTAACTCAGCCACATTCTTTCAACAAAATGGCTGTCTTCTAAAACTGTATTCTACAATTTACACCTTCAGCAAATCCTAAGATCATGACCCAGAAGCCTGTGACCAATACTAAGGCTCTTAGATGTGATACGAGTTTGAATTATAAGTTGTGTGAAAGCCAAAACTGCAGTTTGTGGAAGAATGGGAGCAATGAGCTTCTAAAGTTAGCTTGTGTTCGCCCCAATCTCAGAGTTTCTGTGTTTTGAGCTCACAGTAGCTTAATCTGCTTAGTGCTGAGTAGAAAGGGAGAGGAAATGGGGTCAATATCTCCCGAACGCATCCTAGTGGTCTTGGGGTCAACAACCCTTCCTGATTCCTAACGCACAGTGGGCCTCCGTGGCCAGCTCCCAACATCTCCCCCTTTTTTATTTTTTAGCATGAAACCATAAAACTCCACATTGAGGTGACTCTGAAGATGATTGGGGGTAGACATAGCAACAAAAGAATCACTGCTCCGCAAATGCCCACATTGATGAGTATAGACATTAATGATTTTGATTAGCAAATGATGCCTGAATTTCTTGATGCAATTTAGTAAGGTCTATACTCAGGTCTGAATGGTTCCAAATTCCAAGTTACTTTGTCCCAAGTATGGACAGATTTAAACTCAGAGTGACATAGGAGAGCCAATTTCATTTTTAATGTCACAAGTTCTTGCCCTACTGCTAAAACATTAACCTTACTTTCTAACTTCTGTTCTATGATTTCCTGAATAGTTATGGCAATAAAAATGTTTTTAGATAGCCAATCAGCAAACGTAATTGTATGAACTTCCCTAGATAAGGCTACAGCTCAAAAGTAGCTCCGAATATTTTTATGGTATGAAACACTCAGTTTAAGGAACTGTGTTACAATTTTTGAGCCTGATGAAAAATAAATAAATATATAGAAACCCAGATCAGAACCTGTAATCATTTAGAATCAAAAGGGAAGTACCTAGGTGAAAAATTGCAATTGCTTCTGACAATCCACTAAATTTTCTACCTAAGTTTTATTTCCTACCTCGAAGTCTCTCACTTTGAAAAGCACCACCACATAAATCTAACTTATTGGTCAAAGTGTTCTATTTCTTCAACTCTAACCCATTTGGAGAAGAGAGGGAGTGGAGAACAGAACAAAAAATTTGGAAAATCCTTCACTTGATACAAACATATATCTGGAACAAGCAGTAATATTGAAATACATCTTAGTTAAAGAAGAAGAAAAGAGAAAATAGACAATGGTGGCGTCAATTACTCAGTAGTGAGGTTCTTCAAAACAGGTTTCTGTTTCTCTGCAGTGTACTGATTTCAATACTTTCATTACTGTAACCAGCTCTGGATCTTAGAAGGTAAATGATATAGATGATAGACGATAAAGAAGCACACAGCTGATTCCCATGAACATGGAACATAAATGATGGGAAAATTGTTACGTTAATCCACTGAGATTTTGGAGCTGCCTTTTCTGTGGCATTCTATAACTGATCTTACTCACATAATACTGCCATTTACCTAGCCTTCTATGCCTCCAAAATTCATATATTTGTGTATACACACACACACACACACACACACACACACACACACACACACACACACACACACACACACATACACACACACATACACGTACGGTAGGCACAATCCAAGATGCTTTTGAAGATTCCCATCCTTCTTTCACACATGTTTGAGGTTTGTAAAATTCAAGATTAAGAATATTATCACCCATAAACATTTTCAGATGTCCCTTTTGCAATTCATCCTTCTTTCCCCAACCACTACTGATCACTAGATGTTCCCCTTCTGTCACTCTAGATAAGTTTATCTAGGTTTTTGGAGTTTTTTTAATTAGATTTTTTTTTTTCTGTAAGTGTTACACAGTATATACTTTTTTATTTCTGGTAACTTTCATTCAACTTAAATATTTTGAGGTTCATTCATGTTGTTGGATATACCAACATTTAAATACCACATTTTTATTCACTTATTTATTTATAGATATTAATGTGTTTCCATGTTTTCTGGATAAAACTACTATAAAATTTGGCACATATAATTTAAGAACCCACAAGTTGAATGACTGGATTATCTCATGATTTATAGTATATATGTAATTTTTAAAAATAACTATCAAAAGTTACCAAAGTACAAGTGCTAAATTATGTCCTTAACTTTTCACAGTTTACTTAATGTTGTGCCCCTTCTTATAAAGTGTAGAAAATATACAACAAAGAATTCTGTTATCCTTTCCTCTTTCTTTATATTATATAGTTTTTAGATGTAGGACTATTGTGAACTCCAAAAGACAAGGTCATATTTGAGTACTTATGCTAACAAATGTATTATAAATAAAGTCAGAGGTCAAAAATAGAAGAAAGATAATATTGGTTTTTTCCAAATTCAATAAAGTTCAATTTGCATTTATTGTCATGTAGGAGTAATGGCAGTGACATTTTAGGTTTTGTTAAACAATGAAATTATCTTTATTTTGCCTTACTTCTTGAGACACTTTTCTGCTGAATACAGAAGTCAACATGACAGTCTTCTTTTATAAATTTATATTACTTCATTCTCTTCTATCACCTTAGTTTTTGATGAGAAATCTGTTGGGAGCCCGCCACGGAGGCCCACTGAGCATTAGGGATCAGGAAGGGCCATTGACCCCGAGACCGCTAGGATGCGTTCGGGAGATATTGACCCTGTTTCCTCCCCCTTTCTACTCAGCACTAACCAGATTAAGCTCCTGTGAGCTCAAAACATAGAAACTCTGAGATCAGGATGAACACAAGCTAACTTTAGAAGCTCATTGCTCCCATTCTTCCACAAACTGCAGTTTTGGCTTTCACACAATTTATAATTCAAACTCGTGTCACATCTAAGAGCCTTAGTATTAGTCACAGGCTTCTGGGTCATGATCTTAGGATTTATTGAAGGTGTAAATTGTAGAATATAGTTTTAGAAGACAGTCATTTTGTTGAAAGAATGCAGCTGGGTTACTTGCATGTAGCCCACTGTGAACTTTGGACTGGGTCACATTCCAAACATTCTGGGATGGGCCACTTTTATTTGTAAAGTAAATACTTAAGTTTCTATAGAATTGTTTAACTTGGCATAAATCAATCAGTTTAGGATGAGAAAAAGGTTTATAGAATATGTCAGTCACAGATTAGGTTATCCTTTGTTATGGGATTTTAAGATTATCATATGAAAAGGATTTAAAGGCAATCATTGATTAAGTTTTCATGGATTAAAGTTTTGGTGGGTGAGGGATGCCCCTCCCACATCTGACTTTGTGTATAAAAGACCCGTTGTAATTCCCAATATCACTCATTCGTTTCTGCACTAGACTGGAGTCCAGTCTCTTTCTTTCTCTCTTCTTCCCCCCAATCGCTGGTGCCGTCTCCATCTTTGGGGTACTCTGAACCCAGTTGGAGCTGGTCCCCGGCAGAATCAACTGTCAATCAATTCAATGTTTGCCCTTTATTTAAAGTGTCATTTTGAGATGTGCTCTTTATCTTCGTATTTTAATACTTAGACTATAATATGAATACATGTGCCCTCCTTTGTGTGTGTCTAGCATCGGATTTGTTGAGCATTTTGAATCACTAAATTTATATCTTTCATCAAATTTAGTAAGTTTCTTGACTATCTTTTGTCCTATCTCATTCTCTCTTTTCTCTCAATCTTGTACTGGAATTACCTATGTTCTATATTTTTTCATATTATACAAGACCCTGAGATTCTTTCAATGTTATCTGTTTCTTCTGAATGCATGTAGCATTAATTTATTTTCATGTTGATCGACTATTATTGACTATTTTTGTCATTTTATATTGCAATTAAATTTTTTTAAATTTTTTTAAAAAGCACAGTTCTGTTGGTTCCTTCATGCATTTTTTATTTATCTGTTAATATTTCATGTATTTTCCTTTATGATGCATGCTTTGTCTTCACTACTTTAGATGTATTTCCAATAACTGTTTTAAAATCCTCTTCTGTTAAATCTAAAATCTGATATATATTAAGACCCAGTCTGGTGATTATATTATTGCTTGCAAAATGGCCCATATTTCTTTGGTTCTTTGTATTTCAAATATTTTGATTTGTCCCCTAAGCATTGTAAATATAACATTTGAAGACTGAACTGTGTTATATTTTTCTGAAGAATATTGATGCTTTGTTTAGCTTGTTCAGATTCAAACTGAAAAATCTGTGAACATCAGTCTGATTCTCAATTAAATCTCAGTTCCCCTTCTTTCACCTTTTCTTCTGAATAATTCTCACATGGTCATGGTTGCCTAGACTCTATCTTCTGGTTCTTCACTTGAGAAAGGATGCTATCAACTGGAGTTTTATTTTTCCTGCACCACACAGCTGCAATCTTTCCTCAGCGCCAAACCACGAAATGCAGAGCTAAACCACGAAATACAGTGTCATACCATGCTCATAGGTCCCTCAAAGTTTTAACTCCTATCAAAATGGTGCCTGCTTTGTTCATGTTGTAAAACCAACCGGTGTGTGTGTGTTTGTGTGTGTGTGTGTGTGTGTGTGTTTGTGTGTGTGTTTTACCCAGATAATCAGTTTGTAGTAGGTTTACATCAAGCTTACTTACTAGTTTCTACTTTCTACAGAAGTAGCTTCTAGGCATATATTTTTTCATCCTAAATGTTCAAAGCTTTGTATTTTTATTATAGCAAATTCATGGAGTTGACATGGGATATAGGAATTATAGAATGTTTGCTGATATTTGCAAGTCCCCTCATTCCCTATTAGTACACAGTCTTAACTCAGTATATAGTGAATCACATATATTTTTCAGTTCTTTTATTCACATGGTATGCATGATTTAGTCACTATGCAAAGCCAACAAATACAACATGGAAAGTGGTCATCTAAACATGTCTAATGTATAGTTAAATGACCTTAGGCAAATGGAGTAAAATGGATAACCTATGGTCAGCAATCTATTTCTTTTTTCATCATATATGCCCAACACTAAAATTTTGCCACATATGTACAACATTGAAATTACTACATTACATTAAAAAAGGCTTGGTCATTTTATTGAATAATGAAAAAAGGAGTGGAAGAGCCTTAAGAGTTAAACTTTGAGAAAAAGAACAAATTTGGCTGAAATTAAAGTTATCAAAACATTTTATAGGCTAGAGAGAAATAATGAGATTAAAAAGAAGAAGATTAAAAAGATCATATTTGTGTATGAGGAAATGAATATGTCACTTTGGCAAAGGCAGGAGGAGAAGAGAGCAAAAATAAGCTTCCTTCTCTTCTTTGGGCCTCACTAATTTTCACATGATTTTGTTTCTGTATCTCTTATATAAATGTGATAAATACAAAATATCATAATAACTCACGTACATGCTTCTAATACTTTAATTTTCTTGGTTCTAAAATGTTTAATTTTCTTTTGATAGCCCATCTTCTACAATGAATGTTTGTCAGTGTCAAAGACCAGTTAAAAAACTGTTAAAAGTATATATTTCCATTGAATGAAAACACATTCGTGTCTGACAGGATACTAATGATTTATGTCACTATCAATGTAGACTGTGAGTAAACAATCTGATTGTTAACTGTAAAAAAATTATATATATATAATATATATATATTATATATATATTATATATATATATGTGATAATTTCACATTTTGGAGAAGGAACAAAGGTCCTTGCTAGGTTATGATCTTTTCTGTAAAATCAATGCCATATTTAAAAGTCCATGTTTCTTAACATATTGATGTCAACTTAAAGTCTTCTAAATAGGGAGATTCATGTGCTCATTCCTAGAGTTTAGAAAAAGTTTAAGTCCCAAAGCATTTCAGTGGATTAAAAGTTAATGAGGACAGATTTTTCTTAAATGAATGTTAATTTAAAGTAATGTTACATATATTATCTGCCAAACCTTCGGTATTGATCAATTCATTTTTTTGCAATATTCTCTACATTTTTATTAGGAGAAATAGACCACACAGAAAGTTGGGACACCTAATCTTGTCATAAATAAATATAATTACAATTTTGACTTTTTAAAACTGCCTTGATTATGTGCTGTATCATTGTCAAGAATGTACATCATAAATAATAAATAAATGTATCATCTAGTTATGGCTCTGTGCTTGCTATTCATTAAAAACCTATAGAGTCTATTGACATGGATAGTACTGATATAATAGACTAAATTTATCATTCCTAAATGGAAACAGGAGTCACAGAAGATTAAAAGATACATTAAAATTATGTAGAGGTATGCTGAATAGTTAACACAAGTTATATGACTTACTCTGGTCTTGTAGAAAATGTTTCATTTTATGTTCTTTAGATAAGTTACTTTTTAAAATAAATTGCACTATTTTAGTGGTTCACAAATATATAAACTTGATATGACTCAAGGAGATTCAATTATTCATTCAGTTAATTTTTTTCAGCTTTCTATCACTCACAAAAATAAAGCTTCCCTGAAATTTAACCCTATATGAAACATACAGAAATTAGACTGCCTTTTCATATTTTATGAGGTGATTTATATATAATTTATATGTAATAATACAACTTTTTTTCAGGAAAAATTGTACTTATAATCATCTTTTAAAACAGTTTACGTTTGATTATTTCCATTGAAGTATAATTTTAAAACTGTATGTTAAGAAGCCTAAAACTTCAGCATGTTATTGTATTTTTTTCTACTAATATCTGACCTGGCTTCTTTTCAGAATAACAGAAACTTAATCAAATAGTGGTGGAAAACATTAATTGGAAGTTATTATAATTTACATATACTCTGTGAGAATAATATAGAGATATATTCCTAAAATTAATTTTAAAAACACCAAACAGTATACTATGATTGAAAATATTGTTGTATTAGCTAATTGCAATTTGTAAAAGTGATTACATTTCATTAATGAAATGAGACAGAGAAGGAAAAAGAGAAAAAGAAAGATCTTCAATGTCCTCACCACATATCCACACACAAAACAGTAAATATGTGAGATGATGGATGTGCTAATTAACTTGACTGCAGTAATCATTTCACAACGAATACATGCATCATTGCTTTGTATACTTTGAATATATACAATTTTAAATTTTCTATTTCTACTTTTCAATAAAACTGAAAAGCAACCAATGTAAATAAGCTTCAGAAAGCTATTATCTCAAGAACAAGTTGAGTCATCTTACGCTACTGTATATTTTAAAAATTTGTTTTTGAGATGAGTTCTCACTCTGTTGCCCAGGTTGAAGGGCAGTGGAGTGATTATGGCTCACCACAGCCTCAACCTCCTGGCTTTAGGCAATCCTTCAGTTTCAGCTTCCTGATTAGCTAAGACTACAGGAATGCCAACCACATTCAGCTGCTTTTTTTTTTTTTTTTTTTTTTTTTTTAAAGAATTGAGGTGTTGCTATGTAGCCCAGGCTGATCTTGAACTCCTGGCCTCAAGCAATACTCCTGCATCATCCTCCCTAAGTAGTTACAATGGGAGCTACAACGCTGCCCCAAAATGTTTTGTTTTGCTTTTGAGACGGGATCTTGCTTTATTGCCCAGGCTGAAATGCAATTGTGCAATCAGAGCTCACTGCAGCCTTGAACCCCTGGACTGAAGTGATTCTGCCTCAGCCTCCTGACTTGACTATTTTTTAAAAAACAGAGGTGAGGTTTTACTATGTCACCCAGGTTTATCTCTCACCTTGGCCTCCCAAAGTGCTGGGATTACAGGTATGAGCCAACATGTCTGAGTGTATTTGAAAGGTAAAGTGGTGTTCCTGTTTTAAAACTTGAGTGCCAAACCAAAGAGTTCTGACTGGATGCCACAGAGGGGGAACTTCTGTTATCCACAGGGCAGTAGTAAGTATTTTGTACCCAGGGAAAATAGGAAAGTATTATATTTTGAAAGATTGAGGAGAAATATTGAAGATAATATTAAACATGCTGACATTTTGACATGAAATTATAACTGTTTTTGTCTGAATGATCAGGATATGAAAATCTGTATTCAAGCCATTGCAAATAAACCCAGTACTGGGTAAGTGCCCTTAGTAATGGTTTGTTACTTACTCCGATGTTTTGAATGTGTTGACCTCTGGTATTCATTTTATGATAAACAAAAACTGTCTTCACCCTCTAGAAAAATGTGAAAAAGATACCAACTACCTTGTGTCATCATTTGTGATTTTGTAGTATTTCTTCCAAATGGCTCTGCTATTAGAAATTTGCTTGAAAATACATATGTTACTGAAAGCTGAGACCTTGGTGATGTTACATATGCTTGAATAACCCAGGCCTACTCCAGGGCAATGACACTAATAGTAATTTATTACTAATCAAGTCTCTCTAAGCCAAGTGTTTGAGGTTAGGATTTAGATTAGAAACAGTTCAATTGTAATACCAATGAAGTATTTGAAATTATGTTTGTATAGATTTATTCATACTTTCCCAAAGGTACGAAGGTCAATCATAAAAAATTGTGAAAATGAAGAGCTACTTTTTAGATGATATAACAAGAATATGTGATTAGTCATTTGTGCTTCTGGGTGAGCTTCTCTTTTGGGTTGTTCTTGTAGTAAAGGGTGTATATACAAAAAAAAAAAAACTGCAAGCAAATTATACGTAGGATAAGTGATATATAAATTCACACACAAACACATATCCATGAATTGATTGGTAGATTATTTATTCATGCCAAATGTTTTGTTTGTATTTTAACAGAAAAAATTTTAGTTCATTAAATGAAATTATTGCTACACAAAAGAGTATTGATAAGTAAAAATACAGATAAGACACTTGTCCCTTCCACGGCACAAAAACTGAAGAATAAAAGAAATCTCTCAAACATAATATATTCCCAAAGTTCCGAATGCTAAAAAAAAAAAATCTTGTTTGTGTTTAGTCATATTTATACTCTAGATTTCCAAAAACTGGCAACATTATTAATTTGTTTGTCATTTACCTCTGAAGATTAGAACATAGAAAAATAGTTAAAAATTCATTAAAAAACAGACAATGATAGTATTGTTTAAGTCAATAAACATGTATAATTCCAGAAAGCCATCCAAAAATTTTTGAAAAATGTCTGTGGTTTATATTTTCCTTCTGTCCCTTGAGACAGAATCAAAGTAGGGATTTGAGGGACAAACTGATTTCCCAGATTCTCTAGCAAGATTTTAAACCTATTTAAAACAATACTCTTCTGACTTGACTGTATAATATTGGAAGGAAGTACCTGTATTTGAAGTTGAGTCATAATGTGAACACACACCTATAGGATATATAAGATGTTCTTACTATGACCTGCCATCTTATAAGACTTAGGAAGATGTATTTTGTATTTTATTTCCTACAATTGATGAATTGATTTATTATCAAATAATGCTTGTATTATTTTCCCAAAATGGTTCTATGTAACCAATATGAGAGGTAGGAAAAAAATTCAGGCATACAGAAGACCATAATATTATCTTTTTATAGAAAACAAGCAAACAAAAACAGAAGGGGGGTTACCAAGAAAAATAAAGACATAAAAGAATTGTTTTTCCAGGAGACAAGAAAAATAATTTCCATATTAAACAATTTGAATAGAAGATTTCTTCTATGAACACAAGCTTTAACCAGGTAGGAAAATTCCAAACTGCATATTGAGGCATAAAGTCTTTGTACCAAGGACCTGAGTTTTATGGCTTCTCAACTTTACATAAGCTGAAGCATAAGCAAAGTTTGCTGTGGGAAAATTAATTCTACAGGTAAGAGATAAGAAGTAAATATATTTTTGAACCCTGATATTTTACTTTTCATTGCTGTTAAATGGCAACTAAAATTGTGCTGTCATAGTTAATTTTACGTGTATTAAATAGTTATGTGATTTTTACCTAAATATCTACGTGAATTTGCTCCTTTCAGAGTTTCTAGGCAGAAATAAGCGTTTGCTTACTTTTGCAGCCAACCTATATTGCTACTACACAATATATTATACAGTGTCATGGATATTTAATAAGTTTGACATTAGCATTAATCTGGAAATCTTGTGGTTTTAGGAACCTGTAACTAGCATAGTGTCTGATATATTAAAATTTTATCAATAAAAGTACATTTCAGCATATTTATTTCCTATTTTTCTATAAATAAACCAGTCACATCTTAAAGTCCTTTGTCCACTCTAGCCTCTACAAAAGAGATTCCATTTAAAGTTTGAGCTCTACTTTAGTGTGAAAGAACACACCAAATTTTGACATATATCAAAATTTCAGACTGGGAGGGTAATTCATTAAAAGTTTTATTATTTGAAAATGTCTCTTCTAAGTAGTTTCATACTACTCAAACATTTTTGTATTTTTTGACTTCATATATATATCGGTAAACATTTTAAAAATTATGATTTTAAGTTTCTTATTCCATAAAACTTAATTTCCATAGAACCAAAGATAAGTATAAAATTTATTTATTCTAATTTTGACACATGGATCAATCTAGGATAAAGGGAAGAATTAGATATAAAATAAGTAATCTATTTTCTAGGATGGACCAGACCTTATGTAGCCTAAAATAAATTTATCTGAGTTAATGTTTTGATTGTCTATAAGGCCACACTTTTATATTAATTTAGTATTATTGAGTCTTTTTTATTTTTATTATTTTTTTTAATTTTAATGCTGTAAGTTACAATTCAGGATTAGGTATACAAGTGGTCATCATACAGGCAAAGGTTGGGTCTCCTTTTGGTCCCCACCTTGCCTAGTTTGATATCAGGTACGTTTATTGATGGTGTGCCACACCCCACCCCCACAGTATCCTACTATTGTCAATCTCTTTGCTATAGTATTATGGTAAATGTTCAGGGCCTGCTTATGAGTGACAATATATAGTATCCTGTTCTTTGTTTCTGTGATAGATCACTGAGTATAATAGACTCTAAATCCATTCAAGTTGTTGCGAAGTCCATATGTTTGTTCTTCTTTATGGCTGTGTAATATTCCGTTGTGTGTATGTACCACATTCTTTTTTATCCTGTCCAGTTTCAGTGGGCAGCATGGTTGGTTCCGTGTTTTTGCTATTGTGAAAAGGGCTGCAATAAATGGACGTATATAGGTTTATTTTTTGTAGAGTGATTTGAGTTCCTCTGGGTATATTCCCAGTAGAGGGATTGCTGGGTCATACGGAAGGTCAATGTCTAGTTCTTTTAGAAATCATCATGCTGTTTTTCATAGTGGTTGAACTACTTTGCATTCCCTCCAGCAGTACAGAAGCATTCCTTTTTCTCAGCATCCTCACCATCATCCGTTTTTGTTTGTTTTATTAATGATGACCATTCTTACTGGAGTTAGGTGGTATCTCAGTGTGGTTTTGATTTACATTTCTCTGATGATTAGTGAGACTGAGCACTTTTTCAGTGTCTGCTGGGTACCTATATATCTTCTTTTGAGAAGTGTCTATTCATGTCTTTTGCCCACTTTAAATGGGGCTGTTTGTTCTTTTCCTTTCGGTACATTTGAGTTCCTTGCAGATCCTGGATGTTAGGCCTTTGTCAGATATGCAGTTGGCAAATATTTTTTCCCATTCTGTCTCCCCAGTCTCTTGATGGTTTCTTTTGCCTTTCAAAAGTTTTTCAATTTGATGAAGTCCCATTTGTCTATCTTATCTCTTATGGTATGGGCACTTGGGGTTTTAATCAGGAATTGATTGCCAGTACCAATTTCTATAAGGGTGTTTCCTGCATTTTCCTTTTTATTTATTTATTTTTTATTTTAATGATGTGGGGTACAATTCAGGGTTAGGAATACAAATGATCATTATGCAGGTACTCTTGTTGCTGAGGTGTGCTCCCCCTCCCCTGGCAGTTTCCCACTAGGCATAAATGGAACATATTTCAACACAGTAAGAGCCAGTTACAAGAAACCCACAGCCAACATACTGCTAAACAGACAGAAATTGGAACAATTTCCCCTGAAAACCAGAACAAGACAAGAATGCCCACTCTTACCCCTCCTGTTCAATATAGTTTTGGAAGTCCTAGCTAGAGCAATCAGACAAGAGAAATAAATCAGGGATACTAAATAGGAAAAGAGGAAGTTAAGTAATCCCTTTTTGTAGATAACATGATTTTATACCTCAAAAACCCAAGATAATTTGTCAAAAACCTCCTTGCACTGATAAAGGACTTTGGCAACGTCTCAGTGTATAAAATAAATGTGCAAAAGATAGTCACATTCCTATGCACCAACAATAAATAAACAGAAGTGCAAATAAAAAGCACAAGCACATTCACAATAGCCACACATACACAAAAAATGAAATACCTTGGCATTTTCTAAGGTTCTTATAGTTTGAGGTTTTACATTTAGGTCTTTGATCCATTTAGAGTTGATTTTTTTAATGGTGATAGGTAGGAGTTCTTTTTCAATCTTCTGCATGTGGTCAGCCAGTTTTCCCAGCGCCATTTACTGAATAGGTTCTTCTTTCCCCAGTGGTTGTTGGCGGAGGTTTTGTTGAAGATGATCTCTATCTTGTTCCATTGGATCATATGCCCATTCTTACACCAAAACCAGGCTGCTTTGATTATTGTATCCTTATAGTAAAGTTTGAAGTCTGTAAGTGTGATGCTTCCTGCTTTGTTTCTTTTGCTAAGGATTATTTTGGCTATTTGTGGTCATTTATGTTTCCATATGAATTTCTGTGTTGTCATTTCCAGGTCTGAGAAAAATGATGTTGGTAGTTTAATGGGTATTGCATTGAATCTCTAGATTGCCTTGGGTAGGATGGACATCTTAACAATATTCATTTTTCCAATTCATGAGCATGGAATATTTGTGTCTTCTTGGATTTCTCTGAGCAGTGTTTTGTAGTTTTCATTGTAAAGTTCTTTCACTTCTCTAGTTAGGAAGATGCCAAAGTATTTCTTTTCTTTTCTTTCTTTCTTTCATTTTCTTTCTTTTTTTGGTGGCTATTGTGAATGAGATTGTGCCTTTTATTTGATTCTCTGCCTGTTTGTTGTTGGTATATAAGAACGCAACTGTCTTTTGTACATTTATTTTGTACACCAAGACTTTGCCAAAGTTCTTTATCAGTGCATGCAGGTTTTTGACAGATTCTCTTGGATTTTTGAGGTATAGGATCATATAATCAGCAAAGAGGGATAACAACTTCCTCTTTTCCTATTTGGATACCCCTGATTTTTGTCTCTTGTCTAATTACCCTAGCTAGGAATTCTAGCACAATGTTGAACAGGAGGGGTGAGAGTGTCTTGTTCCGGTTTTCAGGGGAAATGCACCAGTTTCTGTCTGTCTACGCATATACCATCTGTGGGTTTATCATAGATGGTGCTTGCTATTTTGAGGTATGTTCCTTCTATGCCTAGGTGTTTAAGGGTTTTTATAAAGAAGGGATGCTGGATTTTGTCAAAACTTTTTCTGCATTTAATGATATAATCATGTGGTTCTTGTTTTTACATCTATTGATGTACTTAATTTATTTATGGTCTTATGGATGTTGAATAAGCTCTGTATCTTGGAGATGAAGCCTACTTGGTTATGGTGGTTGATTTTTGAGATGTGTTGTTGGATCATATTTGCTAAAATCTTGTTGAGAATTTTTGTATCTATGTTTATTAGGAATATTGGCCTGTAATTCTCTTTTTTTGTTGAATCTTTACCTGGTTTGTGTATCAGTGTGATGTTAACTTTATAAAATGATTTGGGGATAATTCCATCTTTTTAAGTTGCCTGGAAGACTTTTGGTAGGATTGGTATCAGCTCCTTCTTGTACATTCTATAGAATTCTGCTGGAAATCCATCTGACCCAGGACTTAATTTGTAGGTAGTTTTCTTATATGGAGTCTATTTCCTGGGTTGTTATTGGTGTATTTAATTTCTCAATGTCTTCTTGTTTCAACCCGGGGAGGTTGTGTGATGTCAGAAAGTCATCCATTTCATTTAGGTTCTCAAGTTTGTTTCCATATAAGTGTGCATAGTAATCACTGACAATCTTTTGTATTTCTTCTAGGTCAGTTGTGATTTGATCTTTTGCATGCAAAAGCGAGAGTTTTCTCTCTCTTTTTCTTGGTCATACTCGCCAGAAGTCTATCAATCTTACTTATTCTTTCAAAAAATCAGCTTTATTTGTTGTTGGTTTTTTCTATGATATTTTTGTCATCTCTCCTGTATTTGGGCTTTTATCTGTGATCTGGAGTCTTCTACTAAAGTTAGGGTTTTGGTGGTCTTGTCTTTCTAGCTCCCTTAGGTGACTTGTTGGCCTATTAACTTGTGATCTTTCCACTTTCTTGATGTGTGTTCATAGAGTTAAAAATTTCTGTCTTAGAATAGTTTTCATGGCATCCCAGAGGTTTTGGTGGCAAATTTCTTCATCTTCATTTGTTTCCAGGAAACTTTTAAATTCTGTTTTGATTTTTGTGTTGACTCAGTAGGTATTCAGCATCATGCTGTTTAGTGTCCATGTCTTTGTGGGATTTGGGGGAATTTTGTTGGTGCGGATATTTATTTTTATTCCACTGTGGTCTGAGAAGGTGCATGGCAGTATTTAAATCTTATGAAATGTGTTTATTCTTTATTCATGGCCAAGGATGTGATCGATCTTGGAGTACATTTCCTGTGATGATGAATAGAATGTATATTCTCTGGTTGTTGGGTGGGGTATTCTGTAGGTATCTATTAAGTCCATGTCCATGTGGTCCAGCATCAGATTGAAGTTCTGGATTTCTTTGTTTATATTTTTCCTCAGTTATCTAGGGTTGTTAGTGGGGCATTTAAATCCCCAGCTATAATAGTGTTAGAGTCAATATCTTATTTTAGTTTACTTAGTAGTTACTTTGTAAACACTGGTGCTCCTGTGCTAAGTGCCTATATGTTTAGGATGGATATTTCTTACTGATGGATTGAAATTTTTATCATTATGTAATGTCTTTCCACATATATATATTTTTTAATTTTTAATAGCTTAAAGGCTGTTTTGTCTGTTATTACGATCATGACTCCTGCCTTATTTTGTGATCCAATCTCCTGGAAACTTGTTTTCTATCCTCTAACTCTGAGTCTGTGTGCATCTCTTGTGTGAGGTGAATTTCCTGGATGCAGCAAATTATTGAGTCATGACTTCTTATCCAGTTTGCCATTCTGTGTCTTTTCTGTGGTGCATTTTGTCTGAGTGTGGTGCATTCACACTCAGACTGATTAATAAAATGTGATTATTTAATCTCCATCATGAGGTTCTTACAAAGTTTTTTCTATGTTTGTTTTCTTTTAGCTTTTTGTTGATGTGTGTGTATTTTCAAATTTTCAGTTGCGTTCTATGATGTGTTCTGTGTTGATTCTGTGTTCTGCTGTTTTCTTGGGAAGTATGTGGTCATTTTTTTTTCCTTTCTTCTGTGCTTAGCATCTTTTTAAGCATTTCCTGTAGAACTGGTCTGGAAGCTGCATATCTCTTAAGTATTGGATATCTGGGAAGGATTTTAATCTCCCATCACTGATGAAGCTGAGCTTGACTGGGTAGGATTCTTGGTTAACATTCTGTATCTTTGAAGACTTTGTATATTGGACACAAGTCCCTTCTAGCTTGTAGTGTTTCTGCTGATAAATCTGCTGCTATTCTGGTTGGTTTTCCCCAGTAGGTAGTTTGACCTTTCTTTCTTGCTGTCTTTATATTTTTTTCTTTCTGTAGGCAAATTGCAAAGTGTCTAGGGGTTGGCCTTCTCATTTGAAGTCTTTCTGGGGTTCCATGTATCTCTAATGTTTGGATGGTCACATCTCTGGTAAGATGGGGAGGGTTTTCTTGGATCACCACCTGGAATACATGATCCAAGGTGTTCTTCATTTCCCCTTCTTCTTCTGGGGTAGCAATCATGTGTTTCTTCAGCCTCTTGATATAATTGTACATCTTTGAGGCTATGTTCTTTCTATCTGAGTTTCCTTTCTATGTTTTTACAGATTGGGTTAATTCCATATTTTGGTCTTCAAGTTCTGAAATTCTTTCTTCTCCTTGGTTAATTCTGCTTTCATGCTTGTCATCTTATTATTTATTTCCTGGATAAAATTTTTTATACCCCAAATCTCTGTTACAAGTTCTTTTAGCATTATATCTTGTCTTTCTTGAGCCTTATTCACTCTTTCCATCCATTCCCCGATCCCTGTTGTATTCTGGAACCAGAGGTTGGTGATTTCCATTGTTTGGACTCTAAAATCTGATTTTTCAGGTGTTCCTCTTTGTAACACTGGGAATTACCTGTGTTCTTCTGTTGATTTTTTTCTCATTTGTGACAAATCTCTTTCTTTTCTCTTTAGTCTGTTATTCAGTGGCAATGGGAGAGGCTTTCACTTCTGATGTTTGCTCAGCTCCTATTCTTTCCTGATCAGTGATCTGAATTTGTTCTATTTTGAAACATGGTTGTGGGTGGGAGCTTTGCTGTCTCTTATGGTTTTGAAAGTCGAATAAGGTGGAAGATGGGGAGCTAGAATTCAGAAACTACTTGCAAATCACAATGTTCACTTATTGTGGAATGGCTTCCCTGAGACCCATTCCCAACAACCACTCTATATGATGATGCTGTGTGTACATGCATGTACCCCCTGAGTCCAAGATACAGTAGCAGCAATGAGAACAGAGAAAAGTAGAATGAAATAAGACAGACAAAAATTTTAAAAAGTAACAAGAGCAGAAAACAATTACACACACACACACACACACACACACACACACACACACACCCCAAAGAAACTGGAAAGCAACATAACAACAAAGCAGAACAAAACAAACAAACAAATAAAAAGCAGGCAAAACAAACACACACACATGCCCAATCCAAAATGAAAGAAGAAGAATAATTAAATAAGTAAAAATAAATCAATTAATCAAATGAAACCTCACACATGTATTTGCACACATATTAAATTTAAAAAGAGGAAAAAAAACCTGAAAGAGGAACACTCAATCCCTCACATTCTCACATAAACAAAGAACAAAGTAACAAAAGAAGAAAGAAAAAGAAAAAAGAGAAGATGGAAAAAAAGAGGTGGGGGTATGCAGATTGAACCCTCACATATGCATTCATGCACAAAGGAAAAATATTTAAAAAGTAAAAAGCAACAACAAAAATTCCTGCCCTCTTGTGGCAGGTTCTGTAGTAGTTCCTCTCAGCTGCCACTCTGCTGTCTCCTGCAGAGCTTCAGTCTCTTTCATAATCTCCTCAGTGTCTTGCCAAGGGAAGGAGGAGGGGCAGTGGGGTGGGTGAGGCTTTAGCCCCCCTCTCACTCTTGTATGTTCAGGGAGATCCCCTCCAGTGGGAGGTGTGGGATTGTCTCTTCCCCATGTACTGGCATTGGGTGCCACAACCAGGCTTATTCTGGACTGGAGTCCTCCTATTGCAGCTGACATCCAGGCTCTGCCTGGGTTCTTCCCTCTCAGTCCTGTCCCAGCCATGTGGCTCTGATGTTCAGAGGATTCCTGGGGATGTGTGGGTTGGGTTAGCCCCAGACTCACCACTGATCACTTTGGAGGTCTTTCTCATCCTTTTCTGGTCACATCCTTTGTCCCATGGTGATTGAATCAGGGTAGAGTGTGGGGTGTCTGAGACGCAGCACTTGTCCTGTCCCTCTGGAGGGACGTTCTTTCAGGATATTCCCTCTGGGTCATGATCAACCCCTGAGTAGTTTAATCTGTCAGTCACACAGATTTGGTTGGGTCTGTTGCTCCATGGTGAGCAAGCCGGAGCACTTTCCTGCCCAGTTTTCAAGATGGTGGCAGGGTGCCTCCTTCATCCTCTCCAGTAGAACTCTGCCTCTGGGCTACCTCACCGTGCTCCCTCTGCAGCCCTTGCTGCCAGTGTCCACCTAGGCACTGCAGTGATGTGGCAGAGCCTGGAGCAGACAGTCTCTCCCAGCAGCTTCTTCCTGAGAAAGACTTGATTTTTTAAAAATGACTCTTGGCTTCTATACCCCAGGAAGTACTAGGGACCAAGCAGAGCAGCTACTGCACTAACCAGTTCACCAGGAGAGTCCTGGACACTTGATCCCAAGTCTGTATTCAGTCAGCCACTCACAGGCCCATTACTTAGCATAGAGTCACTCACTCACAATGGGACTCATTTAGTCTTCCTGGCTCTGTCACCATCTTCCTAAGAATGGTTGAGTCTTAAATTATAAAATTAAGCTAGAAAAATGTCTATTATGCCTAAAGTAGAAAACCAAATGTCTATTATACCTAAAATAGAAAAGCATATTAATAGAGGGCACAGATAAATTAATGTGATTAGTTGACTTTGACTTGTGCATTTTGAAAAGTTTTATCACAATTTTTATTACTATAATGTCTCTCTATGACTACTAATGCACCAGAAAATCAATCAAATGTTTTATCAGGGAGACTTACCCAGATGTTACTGCTGAAAAGTATAACTGTAGCAATACACTAGACTTGAAAAATTCAAAAGTTTTAGTTGAAAATGTTAGAATCCAGGAAAGTTGTAAAATTTGGTTGCATCAAAAATATAATTCCAATCATTATTAATAATTCACCTTTTAAACAAATTTTGATAATGCATTTCAACCAAAGATTATTTTATCATAAAAATAAAGTGCTAATAGTGAGTTCATAAAAGTTATATTTCATTCTCCTTATTTTTGCCTGAAATTATGAATGATGAACAAAATATATCATATTGATTCATTGGTTTAGATATCCTTTCTCAACCTTAACAGAAAAGAAGATCCCTTTTTATTTTTTTTATTTTTTTTTTTGGAGTTGGATTCTTACTCTGTCTCCCAGACTGAAGTGCAGTGGCATACACACGACCACCACAGTCTCTACCTACTGGACTTAGGCGATCCTTCCAACTCAACCTTCTAAGTAGATAGAAGAAAAGAAGATCTTAATTGCTGATATCTCAGCCAGGCTCAGTGGCTCAGTCTGTAATCCCGCACCTTTGGGAGGCTGAGGTGAGTGGATTGCCTCAGCCTGTGGGTTCGAGACCCACCTGGGCAGGCGAGACCTCTTCTCTACAACAAATCACAGACCCGCCTGGGCAGGCAAGACCTCTTCTCTACAATAAATCAAAAAATTAGCCAGGCGTGGTAGCGCGTGCCTGTAATTTCAGCTACTCGGAAGGCTGAGCCAGAAGGATCTCCGGAGCCCAGCAGGTGAGGCTGCGGTGGCAGGGAGCGGTCACTGCACTCCAGTCTGGGAGACAGTGAGACTCCAACTCAAAAAAAAAAAAAAAATTGCTGATATCTCAAGAATATATAAGCCATATTCTTCAATATCAAATATTTTGATCTTCTTTACAGAATGTATTAATTTGGTTTTTGACTTTAGAAATTATAAATACATTTCTCATATAAAATAATAAAATAATGTTTTCAGTAGAGCACTAGAAATTTTATCAGACAAAACCTACTTTATTATGCAGTTTTGAAATATCAATTATGTTACATGAATAAAGTTTTATAAAGAATGTAAGCGTGGTTAGTAGATGTTAAATTAATTATATCCTTATAAAATATGTCCAGCATATTTTGCTAAAGATACACACATACACACACTCTCAAGCATAGACATAGTTATAAACACATATGTCTGTCATGTTACATTAAAAAATCTGTAGCCAAGTGAGATTATGCCGAATATCTTTGTCATTTAAAGCTTCTGTGACATATACTATTGACTCTGGGTTGAGGTTTTCTGAAACTCTGAAATTAAATGAATTTTCTTTAAATAAATTAGTTCAAGCAATGGAATGTTTGATTTGTTCTCAGTATTTGATATCTAATCAAAACTATTAAAACCGTCATTGGAATTTAAGTACCATAAGGAGAAGAAATTGTTTTTTTTTTTTCTTTTATTCTTTTCATTGACTGGAATATTTGCAGAGTTCTTTGCTATTATTTCTCTAATATTAAATATCTATTTGTCATATTAAACCATATTAATTCAACAACACATGTTTGTTGACTACTAATTATGTGCCAGTCACTGTATTATTCTGTAATGATAAACAAGGTCAGCTTGTTGTATATATAGGTACACACATAAGCACACACGCTCATAATTGGAGCACCAAAAAATATACCCTATATATAAATGAATACTCAAAATGAAAGTCTCTTCCATCATAACTATTTGTGGGAATAACTAGGATTTTTTTAGGTTTTTTCATTCTTCACATTCTTCTATTTGCCTGAAATATAAAAACGAATATATTTTAAAATGTTTTGTGAACTGCCACGCATTATGTAATTTTTTTAATGTTTTGAAGCTAAAATCAAAATCTGTCTTCATAGATATGGAGTATCACTCTTCAGACATACTGACTTATTCTGAGATTATCACTTTTATGTCTCTATTTATTGTAATCACTGCTTGTATTGTGATCAGTTATATGATAACTCCTCATCACATAGTGCTAGACTGTCATCTACTTAATGATTGGGAGGGATTAGAGAGTTTTGTATTTTTCTGTCTAATACTTCCCTAGGAATACAAAAGTATGCTACATAATAGTCTTCATATAAAGTGAACTTGGAAATCTAAAAGTTATGTTGTATGCATTGATTGAGAATACAAGTTATTGTCTCTGTCATATAATCTGTAAGACTATGAAAAAAAATAAGAGTAAGCTAACTGATGCTATTTTTGCCAAATGTATTTATTGTTTATCAGTGGGTCTCCAAATCCATAACAGCACAGATTTAAGAAAAGCCGTAGGTGATGGCAGGATTTATTGGCAAGCTATCTAGCTAGCACAGCTGAAATTTCCAAATGATCTAAAGCCTATGGAATCATCAGCTTCTTATTTTACAAACTCAAATAAAACAGGTCAATAGTGCTATAGCGTGTGTGCATGAGGCTATAGGCATAGATTTTAATCTTGTTAACATTAAGGGACTTATATGATGCATGTCTCATTTAACAGAGTTTAGCCTAGTGCTAAATTTAAAACAAACAAAAATCCCAAAAAACTTTAGACATAATTTCTCACATCAAAATAATAACTAAACACACACACACACACACACACACACACGTGAATATACCCTATGAATTTCAAGTGAGAATGCTAGAATAATCAGGGAACATTTATTTCTGTTTATCCAAACAGAAAAGTGAAATAAACAAATGATACTACAAATGTAGATATCTATAATAGAATGTTTAAGCCAAAAAGTCTTGTCTGGGACAAAAAGCTTTTTAGACATCAGAACATATGAAACTATAACAAAATATACTTTCTAAATTATCTTTAAAAAATTAGATTAATTTTTTCCCATCATGCTAGAGATGGTTGCTAAGTTCAGTGAAAAAAAAAATTTAACACAAGGCATATTAAACATTTTATAGTGATATTCTAGGAAATTTTCATTCATTTCTAAAATTATTATTATAAAGATGTAGGGTAAAATTCAAGGTTAGGTATACAAACATTGATTATGTAGGTACCCTTGTTGATGAGGTGTGCCCCTCCTCCCCTGAGCAGTTACCCTTAACTGCCAATCCCACCCTCCCTCCCCTGACAGTTTTCCACTACTGCCAATTCATTTCTTAGAGTGTTATAATTGTTCAAAGTCCACTTATGAGTGAGAACATATGGTACTCTGTTCTTTGTTTCTGTGATAGATCACTGAGTATGATCAACTCTAAATCCATCCAAATTGCTGTGAAGTCCATATGATTTCTTCCTCTTTGTGGTTGCATAATATTTCATAGTGTATATATACTTCAGAAGATTGAAACAGGACCCCTATCTATCACCATACACAAAAATTAACTCTAAATAGATCAAAGATCTAAATGCTAAATCACCAAGTATAAGAATATTAGAAAATGCAGGAGACACTCTTATAAAAATTGGAACTGGCAATAGTGTTTAAAAAGACACCTTCCTGGCCGGGCTCGGTGGCTCAGCTTGTAATCCCAGCGGTTTCAGAGGCCAGGGCGAGTGGATTGCCTGAGCCCACATGTTCGAGACCCGCCCAGGCAACTTGGCGAGACCTTGTCTCTACAATAAATAAAAAATTAGCCAGGCACGGTAGTGCACGTCTATAGTTCTGGCTTCTTGGAAGGCTGAGGTGGGAGGATCACCTAAGTCCAGCAAGTCTAGATAGACTGCAGTGGCCGGGAGCATGCCACTGCACTCCAGTCTAGGTGACAGAGTGAGACACAACTCCAAAAAAAAAAAAAAAAAGGGCACCTTCCTTTTGTTAAGTGAGGAAACCAGAGGTTATACAGATGAAAGATTGTCATTTTGGACTTATTTGAGAAAATGTCTGCCTGAATATTTTGTAGTTCTGTTATGCAAGTATGTGTTGAGCATACAAAGGGTTAAAAACACCTCAATTTTTTTAAAGAGAAAGCTTTGTGCTAGACACTGTGATCAAACCAAGATGGATAAATATTCACTTGCTCTCCCAAAGCCCAAAGGTCAGTTGGAGAATTTGAAGCTGAATAAATATGATAAAAATGATAAGAAATATCTAAGGCTTTTTATCTTTAAAATGAAGTTGAAAAAAAGATTGATTCAAGTTAAAAAAAGAAATATTTGAGAGAATGAGTATGAACGGTGTCCAAAATGCCCATAAGGCCTTTAGAAGCAAGCTTTTCAGATTTCAAAATTCTCAATGAGTTTTGGAGGAGGAAGAATAAAAGGAAGTTATAAGATTAATAAATTTACCCTTGTGTTACACAATGGTAGTAGAATAGGGTAGTGTAACATAAGTTTGTGACTGGGGCTAGTTAAATATTTGGGCATATTTCTTTACTGTTGGGAGCCATTTTAACAAATAGCAGCCATTTTAACAATTAGCAGCCATCTTATATAAGCCTTCTTCTTTGTCCTCCGAAAAGC
>NW_007248707.1:2108-7239 GCF_000164805.1 Carlito syrichta | reverse complement strand
TCGGCCTCTCCCCTCCCCCTGCCTTGGCTCGGTGGCTGGACCGCTGCTGTCACAGCAGATAGATAATTGAAAAATGGGCCTCACCTTTGCAGCCGGCAGGAGTGGCTCAGGCAGTTACCGCCAGGGTTGCCTACCCCATCTCCGCCCGGGCTCCAGGAGAGATTCCGAGGAAATTGGATTTTACATGGATGTTTTATTCGAGCAGAGGCTTTAGTGTGTATAAGCACAGGCGAGGAGGCCTTGGCAGGACAGATGAGTGAGGACGCAGGATGCCGCCTCGGGCTTCCAGGTGCAGGGGAGGAGGTGACTGTGTCCTCAGCTCTGGGTCCCAGCCCTGGGCCGCGTGCCTCCCCCTCCCACGGGGACCCAGAGAGGCTAATGGCCTGGGGGCAGCTCCTCAAAAGTTGCCCTGGGAGTAAAATGCCTGCGGCTGTCAGGGACTCAGCAGGCCTGTACACAGAAGAGGAAGGTCCTGGAGGAGTTTGCAGCCTGATTCTTCTGATAAATATTTACTGAACCTTTAACTTTTGAAGGCGTGAGTCTGAGGTGCTTAGGCACCGCTGCTGCCTTCAAGGGCAGTCGAATCCTTTGGAGAACGACAACCTGGAATGACCTGTTTGGGGTACCATTTTGTAGGAGACAGGGGTCTCACTATGTTGCCCAGGCTGGCCTCAAACTCCTGGGCCCCAGCGAGCCTCCTCTCCTGTCCAGGGTTTCTGGTGAGGGGTGTGCAAAGGGAAAGGCGAGAAAGGGGGGTACTGAGGTGGCTTTTCTAGGACCCAGCCAGCTGGGGCACTTGAATTAGGAAGCCGAAGGAAAGCCCGTGGGGCTGGGGAATGGGGGTCTGCTGGCCCCTGTCTGGCTCTTGGGACCTGGCTGGCGGGGCACCTAGACAACATCTGGACGACAGTGGCCAGCCGATCAGGAGGCAAGGTCAAGGTCCCATCCAAGGCGTTTGCAAGAAATGCTGGTTGCAAAAAAAAAAGAAAGAAAGAAAAAGAAATGCTGGTCGGGCGTCTTGAGGGCCAGGAAGATGGTGAGGGACCAAGGTGGGCCTTCCAGAGAGACCGGCGCCACGGTGGGCAAGGGCCCCAGTGAGGAGCCAAGCCTCTCCCTCCACCCACACTCACATCCTCCTCTCCGACCCTCTGACGCCCTTGAGCAAACGAGGGGCGTCAGAGGGTCGGAGGGAAGGATGGGAGTGTGGGTGGGGGAGGGGCTTGGGGACCTCAGAGGAAGCATCCCCTCCCCCAGGACACCTCCGTTTGGTCCCTGGAGGGCCTTTACTGTGCCCTGGCCTAACCCTGATTGGAGTCTCTGTAGGGCAGGTGCGGCCCAGAGTACTGTTTTGTTTTTTGAATTGGAGTCTCTCACTCTGTCACCCAGGCTGGAGTGCAGTGGCCGTTCCCGGCCACCGCAGCCTCGACCTGCTGGGTTCCGGCGATCCTTCCACATCAGCCCTCCAAGTATCCGGAACTACAGGCACGCACCACCACACCCGGCTGATTTTTTGTTTTATTGTAGGCCCAGGCCGATCTCGAACCCGTGGACTCAGGCAGTCCTCTCACCTCAGCCTCCCTAAGTGTTGGGACTAAAGGCGTGAGCCACCACGCCCGTCCCCAGATCACTTCTGCTCCCTGGAAGGAGGATTGTGAGCCAGCCTGGGACCAAGGCCTAGAACAGCGGTGAGGGAACCAGCCTCGGACCCTCCCTGGAGGGCCGGGGCTTCTTCTGAGCTCAGGGCAGAGACGACAGCTGCCTCAACCCGGCCATGTCACCGCAAGCTGGACCCATCCTCCTCCAGAGCAACATGAAAAGCCTCCTTGCCGTCTGCCACATCGCTATGCCGTTACATCACCAGCCTGTGGGCAGCACAGGTGCTGGGCAGAGTCCGCCATCCCTCCAGCTGCCCCCACGCCCTGGGAGCGCCAGCCCAGTGGAGCGTGGGGTGTTCTGGGGTCTCGGGACTCCCTGTCTGATCTTCCTCTCGCCTCAGATGACATTCGTCCCGGAGGCCCCGTGGACAGCAGTCCCACTCGCCAGTGTCTCCTGGGGTGCCTCCTGGCCCCCACCCTCAGAGCACTGCAGGGTCTTGCATCCTCGTGCTCCATCACCAGATACACCCCGTGTTTGCCTCCCCTCCCCTGCGACTCCCCTGACGTGCGGACCCTGAGGTCTGGTCTTGCTCTCAGCTTGGGACCCTGCTGTGGCTTGACTGTGGGTGCCTCCCAATGTTCACGTTGAAACTTAACCCCCAATGCAATAGTATTAAAAGGTGGCTCACACCTATAATCCCAGCACTTTGGAAGGCAGAGACGAGAGGACTGACTGAGCTCAGGGGTTCAAGACCAGCAACACAGAGAGACCTCGTCTCTACAATAAGTCATAAAATTAGCCGGGGGTGGTGGCGCGTGCCTTTAGTTCCGGCTCCTTGGAAGACTGAGGCGGAAGGATCGCCGGAGCTCAGCAGGTTGAGGCTGCGGTGGCCGGGAGCGTGCCACTGCCCTCCAGCCTGGGTGACAGTGAGACTCTGACTCAAAAATTTTTTTAAAAAGTAGAGGGAGCTCCGAGGAGGTGCTTAGGACATGGCCTCTGAGTGGGGTCAGTGCCCTGAGGAAAGGGCTTGGGGGTCACCTGTCCTTTCCCCCTCTGCCATGTGAGGCGCCATCTATGAAGCAGAGGGAGAGCTTTCACTGGATACGGAATCTGCTGGTGACGTGATCTCGGCCTCCCCAGCCTCCAGAGCTGTGAGAAGTCAATTCCTATCAGTTCTAACTTGCCGGTCTCAGGCGTTTTGTTATAACAGCAGGAATGGACTAAGACAGACCCCCTGAGCAGCCTGGTGATGGGAACATGAGTGCACACGTGTGCATGCGTGTGTGCGCATGTGTTCACGAGAGCATCGCACCCCCAGGGCACAAGGAACTCCATTCAAGGAGCAGCACTTGGTCCCAACCTGCCACCCGGTGAGGAAATTGGCATTCAGAAACAGAATGAATGTGCGGTGGGGAAGGATGCCTCCCCCTCAGCCGGGCCTCATGAAGCTGGGATTCTGGGAAGTCCTTCCAGCGGGATCGTCAGCCCGGGGTCAGAGGGGACCCAGGGAAATCAGGGTCTGGAACAAGCCACATACATGCAGCCACTGATGGAACTTCAGAGCCTGTCCATGGCCCTCCATGTGTGAGGGGCCAGCTGGAGAAGGGGCCACAGAAGTATGGACCTTAGAAACGTGGCCTGCTTCTGGAGGCAAAGGCAGCCATCAGGACCCAGAGGCCAAGGGTCTGGGTGCAGAAGGCAAGCCCGGCAGAGACGCATGTCCAGCCTTGGCAACGAAGCCAGTCTTCGCTGTGTGGCTGTGCTCGGAGTCAGTTAACCTCTCTGGCTTCAGATTCCTCATCTGGACAATGGAAAAAACCAGTGATCGTTTCTATGATTTGAAAGTGGCGGCTGGATATGTTTGGAGAGCCCAGCTTAGGATGGGAGAAGGAATTCCAGTACCAAAGATCCCGACTCTTCCAAGAGGGATTGAGGAGGCTGCGGGGCCAGCAGGACCTGAGATTCCTCAGAGGACTCTTGGTGGCCAGGAATCTGCCGGGCCGCGAGGCATATGGAGCAGGAGAACAACCCGGCCCTGGGGCAGAGGGAGGCAGGGGAGGATTGGAAGGCAGCGCTGCCCAGGGTGTCTCAAGCTCAGGGTCTCTGCGTGGACCCCGGCTCACTCAGCCCAGAGAGCTGGGTGGACATCAAGCAGCCGGGCAACTGTCGATCGACCCACGCGGCAGGAAGTCCGTGCTTGCTGGCGTTCTGCATTTTGGAGGGCATGGGCAGAGGCCAGTGTCTTTGCTGTGTTTGTCCCGACTTTCTCAGCAAGTGTCCTTAGTTGAGAAGAGCTGGCATCCCCTTGGAGACTAGGCTGCAGGAGGTGTCAGGGCTCCCCTAGCGGTGGCCGTGGGTGCTTGGCAAGGCTGCACCGCTTCAAGACTGGGGGTGGCTGGGGACCCAGCGGGAAGCGGCTGGGGGAATGCGGCCGACAGCCCTTCCCCCATCTTGACTCCGGACAAGACAAATCTGGGCAGGTGACCAGGAAAACTTGGAGCAGGAAGTGGCTGGAGGATAATCCCTAGAGGGAAGGTCCTTGCAGCCGACCACAGGCAGCAGCAGGCCGCAGGCAGGGGAGGGACGTGAGGAGGGAGGGGAGAGATCCCTTTCCACGGATGTGCCTTGGCCCCCGCCCAGACAGAAACGGGCAGATTCTCCGTCTTGTCCAAACCCCTGCATCTGCCGCCTTGTTTACCTCGGGCCTATTTATAGGTATGGGCTCCAGGCCCGGGGCGGGACTCCACCATTTATACAACTATAAACTCTCAAAGGACACTGAGGGCTGGCAGGGGCTGGGCGAAGGTGGGGCAGGCCTCCCAAGGTCAAGACGCCCACCTCCCATCCCCATGGCCTTAAATCCTCCAACAAGGCCAGAGATCGCAAGGCCGGGCTCCCGCAACAAGGACTGGCAGGAAGCCCTGGTCGCCTCCCTGGCTCTTCCTACCCTGAGTGCGTCCAGTTTAGGAGACAGGACGGTTTTGGTCTCCCCACTTCCCACTGGGAGGAGCAGGGAAGCCTCGTGTGGACGAGTGGATCTCATCAGGGCATAACTGGACTTGGAGAGGGTGGCTGAGTCCAGGCTTTGGAAGGAGAGTGGAAAACGGGGGTTGTAGCCCCTTTCCCACCTGGGCCATCGGCTTACCTGCCAAAGGGAAGAGGAGTTACTCCTGGAGTCCTCCTGCCCCCGGGGATGTCTCTGACGGCCTGAGCAGCCCACCCGGCCCACAGGATGGTGCACCTGAAGCCTGCCTCTCACCCCCACCGATTCTGCCAAGCCTCACCTCTGGCAACCCAGTTTCAACTCGTCTTCCTCTCGGTGGTCTCCTGTCCTCCAGCCCCCAGAGTTCTCACCCCACTGTTCCCCGCAGTGCCCACGGTGCCTACCATTCCTGCCCTCAGCTGCCCCTCCTGGCCCCCCGCCGGGCACCCCCCAACTACTGGTCCCCACACCATGACTTCTCATATGTGCATTAAAGCTGGACGAGCTCAGCTGCGTGTGTCTGTGTGTGTGTGTGTGTGTGTGTGTGTGTGT
>NW_007248707.1:0-1712 GCF_000164805.1 Carlito syrichta | reverse complement strand
GCTTTGGCGCTCCATCACCCCACCCGACCCAGCCTGTCCTTGGGGCTGGGCATGCAGCTCGGTAAGCCAAGCCAAGTCCTCTCTGGCTCTGAGGAAGAGAGGCCGGAAGCAGAGAAGGTTCCGGAGAGTCCCTTTTGCTCACCTACTTTGCTCCCTCTTTATCTAGGAGCAGGGGTGCGGGTCTCAGGAAGACATAGGCGTGAAATGGTGTCTGTGACAGTGACATTCCTGTGTCAGCTTGACTGGGCTCAGGGTGCCTGGGTGGCTGGGAAAACAGGCCTTCTGGGTGCGTCTGTGAGGGTGGTCCCAGAAGAAGAGGGCATTGAGTAAGATCCACCCTTGCTGGTGCAGGCGGGCATCGCCTTATCTGCCCATGGCTGAGCAGGCTGAAAGGCAGGCGGGTGGGTTTGCTCTCCCTGCTGGGGCTGGGCAGCCGACCCCTCCTGCCCTGGGACTGCACTCCCGGTGGCCCGGCCGGCGGACTTGGACCAGGACTTACCCATCAGCCCCTTGCGTTCTCCGGCCTTGGGACTGGACCGGAATGCGCCAGTCACTTGCCTCTAGCTGCAGACAGCACACCGTGAGACGTCCGAGCCCTGGGCTTGCGTGAGCCCATCCTTCATGATAAATCCCGGTCTCTGTCTGTCTGTCCATCTCCGGTGAGTCTGCTTCTCTGGAGAGCCTGACCCACGCTGTGTCTGGGGCTGGGGAGGAGCCAAGGACCTGGGTGGAGAGGAGGTGAAGGGACCAGGAGCCAGGAGGAATGGGGGGGCGGAGCTCCCCCTCCTGCCCGCTCCAGAGGGAGGCAGCAGAGGACCGTGGGAACGGCCCCCTCCAGCTGGCAGTTCCCTGTCTCCCACGGAGCGGGCAGAAATGTCTTTACACTCTTAGCCCCTGCCCCTCCGAAGGAGAGAGGCTTGCGAAGTCCTCCTGCAAGCCCCCCTATTCATTCCTAAGCAGGAGCCTTCTCCTTTATGTCTGGAGCTTAGAAAACATCCCGTCGTCCTCTCCCCAACGCATTACATTCTGCCACCCCCAACTCCCTGCCTCCCACAGGCCTCAGAGGCTGTGACCCTGGAAAGGCCCAGCCTCCCTGATGACCAGACCTTGTTAGCTTCCCGCCCCCAGTCTCCCAGGGAGTGCCATGTGAGGGCCACGCTCCTAATGGCTCCCTCCGCCGACAGCCATCCAGGCGCTCACGAGGCCACGTCCCTGGGAGAAAGGACCAGGTCTAGCTCAGAGGTGCACGGGAGGATGGCCCTGTGCTGGGGCCAGGCTGACCGGGATCTGAGCTGGGCCTTGAGTGAGATGAAAGCCAGTGACTCGACCGGGACAGTGGCTCACACCTGTCTTCCCGGCCCTTTGGGAGGCCAACGCGAGAGGATTGCTTGAGCCCAGGGGTTCGAGACCAGCTGGGGCAACTGGGCAAGCCCTCGTCTGTGAGTGTGCCACTGCACTCCAGTCTGGGCAACAAAGCGAGACTCCAACTCAAAAAAATAAAAAAAGAAAAAGCCAGGTGCGGTGGCTCACACCTATAATCCCCAGCACTTTGCAAGGCTGAGGTGAGAGGATTGCCTGAGCCCATGGGTTTGAGACCAGCCTGGGCAACTTGGTGAGACCTCATCCCTACCATAAATCAAAAAATTAAGCCACGGCTCAGTGGCTCAGCCTGTAATCCCGCGCCTTGGGAGGCTGAGGTGAGTGGATTGCCT
>NW_007248706.1:71394-93804 GCF_000164805.1 Carlito syrichta | reverse complement strand
CCTGAATGAAACGTCATTGTACACCTAACCCTTAACTGTACCCCACAAAACCATAATAAAAATTACTGATTAAAAAAAAAAAAAAAGAAAGTGTCTGTTACAGTGATCATAGGTCCATCTCTGCATTGGGCATTGACCATGTATGGGAATATAACTTGTCAATTCATAGGTTTTAAAATAGAGAGGAACTAGACTATACTTGATAAGTTGTCCATGCTGAACTAAAAACACAATCTCTTTGTACATGGATTTGAGTGATGCCCCATCATCACAGCCTTGAAATTTATACTAATGGGGTATGACTTTGAGGGCTTTGGAGATGGTGAGAATATTTTACACATGGGGGCAAAGTAAATGATCTGTAGCCAGATAGTGATTTATTAAAAATGCTCACACAAATTGTGTTATTCTTCCCATTGAGTGGTCAAGTTTTGTTTCTCTCCCCCTTGAATCTGAGATGAACTTAGCCTCCTGCTTGACCAACCGAATGTGACAGAATTGACATTCTGGGAGTTTGAGGTTTGATCATAAGAAGATTGGCGTTTCCATATAGGCTTTTGTTTTTTTCGGTGAATCTGAACTACCATGCTGGAGAATCCATAGATTGGCATTCTGAATGGAAGTATCAGTGCAACTCAGCTTTTCAGACATTTCCATCAAAGTGACTAACATATGAGTAAAGCCAGCATGAGCCCTACATTCCAAACCTCATGATAACTGAATACAACAAATTGACCTAAGGTGATGTCATTTGGAACATATGGGCTATATGCTTTCTCTATTATATTTTTTAAATAAATTTCCTCAAGAAAGGAGACCAAACAGAATCTTAGAGATGTTACAAGTGGGATTACTTATTTCATGAAGTGGAAGTGATCCAAATGCACAGGGGATGGACTCTGATAGATGCTGCATTTCATCAACCAGATCCCAGCTTCTCTCTCTCTTTTCTTATAACTGTATTTTATTACTGGAAATATTTTTTGTTGAGAAGTCACACCTTTGCCTTTCTCTTAGCAGTTCCCTCAGATGAGGATTAGTGCCTCCCTCAACTTTGGAACACCTTCTCGGAGATCACACACACCTCATCTAATAATGGTTGATGCAGGAATGTGAAGGCCAGCCCCTTTGCCTCAATGTCCATTTTTTTTAGAAATGCTAGAGTTGACCTCAAGGGTAAGTATCATTTTAATCGAGTCATTTGTTGCTGAGCACTTGGTGTTTGCTGTCTGACTCTGATTGATTTTCAAACTGTTTAGAAATAGGTTTTGGATAAACTATATTGGATCTATATATATATATATACATCTTAGCTTGTTTATTTTATGTTATTTTAGATCATTAAATAAAAGCAATTGATAAGTGTTCTTGAAACTTTTATCAAAATCAATGCCTACAACATATTGGCAAGTTTTTATTTATAGAAAATGTTTGGAAAAATTTCTAATTCATCTACAACACTTTACATTTTTATAATTCTCTCCTCACTCCCAAAATAATTTTATATCACTTATTACTCTAATTAGGATTATTTTTACTGTTAGTATACAGTGAAGACATCATCATTTAAGAAAACAATCACTTTGACTTTTTTTTCAGACTATGGGTGCTTAATCATCTGCAATAGGAATTTTCCAACTTTTTTTAGTTTAATCTAGGATGTAAGTGGAAAATAAATAATATCTGAATCAACAGAATAGTTCATAGCAGTTCACAGTAGCTCCCTGCTTCTTCTCTTGTACCTCTATTTTCTATTCTCACTTTAACAGGCGGAGATTCAAACAGTTTAAACCAGATCAGACTCCACCTCTGTGTAAAAACCTGGTGGTGATGGGCTTTCCTCTCCAGTTCCATTTAGAGAGGAGTCAAAGCTATGACAGTGTCCTAGTAGGCCCATTGTAATCAGATTCAAAGTCACCTCTCTTTGTCTCAATCTCATCTTCTCCTAACTCTGCTAACTGGTTTGGTTACACTGGCCTCCATGTTGCTCCTGGAATACCCCAGGAAGAACCTTGTCTTAGAGCTTTGTTCCAGGTTTTTCCCTACCTGCAGACTCTTCTCCCAGTGACTCTTTGCCTAATTGCTTCATACCGTCTAGCATTTTGTTAAAATATCTCCTCAATCAGAGCTTTCTTGATGATATTTTCTGACTACCTAACATCTTCAATGCCAATCCCCCTTTCCTTTTGTCTACTGTTTCTTGATCACATCAATGCAGTCATAAAATTGATTGCATTCTCATAGCATGAATACTTTGTGTATACATTACAGTTACTAATTACTATCTCCTTGTCCTGATAGAATTTAAAAGCACAAGGGTAGTAGTTTTTTCTTATTTGTTGGTGTATTATTAGCTCAAAATACCAAACCAGTATCTTTTTACTGACTGGTTCAACATAAGTGTATATATAGTACTCACACTATGTATATATTCAAAAATACTCAAATTGAAAGCTGTGTGGGCACAGGACAAATGTCTTTTGTTGTTAAAAGACATAGGTTAAAAAAAATCCTAAAAGCAGCTAGAAAGGTCAGACTACCTACTGAGGAAAACCAATCAGAATAGTTGCAGACCTATCAGCAGAAACACTACAAGCAAGAAGGGACAGGAGTCCTATATTCAAAGTTCTTCAAGATAAATAATTTCAACCA
Source organism: Carlito syrichta (assembly GCF_000164805.1). Lineage (NCBI taxonomy): Eukaryota > Metazoa > Chordata > Mammalia > Primates > Tarsiidae > Carlito > Carlito syrichta. The sequence goes on along the minus strand of NW_007248706.1, from coordinate 91,152 downwards.
AGAAGTTCCTACCCAGTTAAGTTCAGCTTCATCAGCAATGGAGAATTAAAATCTTTCCTAGTCAATCCCTAAAAGATTATGCAGCTTCCAGACCAGCTCTGCAGGACACGCTTAAAAAGGTATTAAGCACAGAAGAAAGAAAGAAAGAAAAAGAATGACCACACACTTCCCAAGAGAACAGCAGAGCCCAGAATCAACAGAGCATATAACGCAACAAGAAAATTGAAAACACACATAGACATCAACACCAAAGCCAAAAGAAAACAAGCAAAGAAAAAACTTTATAAGAACCTCATGACAGGGATAAACAATCACATTTCAATAATGTGAATGTAAATAGACTAAATGCACCACTGAAAAGATACAGAATGGCAAATTGGATAAGAAACCGATTCAATTATCTGCTGCATCCAGGAAACTCATCTCACCATAGGCTGAGACAGGAGATAGCTAGAGAAAGGCTAGGCAGACAGACAGGCAGGTCCTCTGATAACAATGTAGTGAATTCCCAGCAGGCCTCTCAGACTCAGCATTGGTAAGCAAGTTCCCTGCAAACCTCTCAAGCTAAAGCTTAAGTACTCACTGCTGGGATCAAAAAGCAACCAATCAGCTCTCATTAGGTCTCTGCCTTAATACTGACCAATCAGAACAGCTACAGCTCACAGCTAGTGCTAGCCAATTGGCTTAGATTTAGGCCTATTTAAGCACCAGGTTTTTGGCCCCAGATGGGCAACACTTTTGAGTTCTCTCCCACTGTGGAAGCTTCTCTGTCCTTTCAGTAAATCCTGCTTACTCACGTTCTGGCCATCTGTGTCCCTCATTCTTCCTGGGCATGAGAGGAGAACCTTGACCCAGAGGAACTGTAACCTGAAGAACTGCAGAAGATCATAGGAGCCAAAAAGCCATGACCCCAGAAGTTGGCTTGCTGGTGATGGAGCCAACTGAACCAGAAGAGCTGCTGGAAGACGGCAAAACTCTGAAGTTGACACACTTAGGGGGCTAGGCCTCCCAGCTCCCTGAATCAGCAACACTGTCAGGGCTTGACTTGCCAGCCCGTTAGAGCCAACACCCAGGGGATTTGGTTTGCCAGCCTCTACCCCCCATTGCAACGCTCTCAGGGTTTTGCTTGCCAGCCCATTAGAGCTAACACTTCTGGGGCTAGACTTACCAGCCCCTTGACCACTCTCTGGATCTCAGTTGACCCATTGAGCTGACACTCTCGAAGCCCAGGCTGACCTGAAAAATCTGCATCAGTTTTGGTGCCCGAACATGGGGATCAACTGAAAGGGTGAGTTAAAGCGGACACTTTACTTTCATCTCCGAGGATCCTCGTCCTCAAGTTTTTTTTACTCTGTCTAAAGAACAAATTACAGGGATTCTGCTAGTCATTTAAAAGTGAATAGTACAGCTGCCGGTCTACAATATGCTTGCTGGAGAGGACTTGGTTAATCCCCCATCACTCTCAGGTGTTGGGAATGTTGGCCCTGTCCCGATCCAGTTTCTTTTCATGGAGGTCTAGCTGTCGCATGGAATTGGAAGAAGTTTGGGAGTAATTGAAGGCATCTGGCCAAGGCTACACCTTGGTGTTACCTGAAGGCTTCCAGGCTGGTCCCAATTCCCAACAGCCTGACAGGGTGTCAGCAGAAAGCTTCCAGTCTCTTCTATTACACTTTTTTCAGTCTCTCCTATCACATTTTCTTCTCTTTGTGATTGCCATGGGTACTGTCTCCACTTGTTGCTTGGTGACGTGGGTCTTTTTGTAGCTTAGGGAGCTGTCATTACTAGATAGTGTTGGCAACCAGCTTGATACTCGTCGAATAAGAGCTCAAGACAATTTGTGTTCATTGGCCAAAGGTAGGAAGCAAAGGGTAGGAAGCTTTGGTTTCTCTTTTTTCATCACGTTTAGAGGCATTGTAATTGGCAAGAATGAGAAACTGCTTTATACAAGGAATTTAAGTATTGTTAAATTAGGTCCCTACATTTGAGGACTCTATGGGTAAACAAATGTTGAATGAATGTGCAGGCTTTATGTTAAAATGCTTGGCTGACTAGATTTAGGCTTTTTGGAAGATGTCAGGGACTGTCTCAAAAGATCTTTTACCGGTGCATTCATGTCTCCATATCTGTGGGCCTTATTAGGAAAGTAATCTGAATGTTGTAACCTGGCTCAAACTATGGGCCTCCTGGTCAGAGGTTTATGGGACATCCCAGGTAAACCCACCCCGCTTTGTCAGAATCCTGCTCCTAAACCTAATCATTTCAAGGCCTTTTTGAAGACCTAGTCTGGCAAGGAGGAACGCTAGGCTTGAGCAGTCCAGAGGCACAGTTGACAGTGCATAGGACAGGTGTTAATGAGTAGGTGAACGTGACTATTCCAACTGACCGAGTCACTACCGCTGTACTTGGATGGAGGTCACACTCACATCCAAGGGTATGCCATGAGCAGAGAAGGACAGAAAAGTGAGGGGACACTCTCCTTTTTTTGATCCTTATTCATCATGCACGTTGGTTGGAGGAGGGAAAGCTTAGGCATGCCTTTCTTTTGCCTCTCTCTTATTCAGATGGGTAACGGGTCATCTGGCTATCTGCAGTGTGCACTCAAGAGTGCATTCTTGGACATGGGACTCTTTTGATTCTCAGACTTTGAACAGCATCTTAAATTCTTTTGCATCCAAGCATGACTGAATTATAAGTTGCAGGATGGAGAAACCTGGCCTCCAGAGGGAAGAATCAATCATAATACAAGTGGGCAGTAGACAGTTTCTGTAGATGCCAGGGCAAATGGTCCGAGGTCCCATATGTACAGGTTTTCTTTGCATTATGAAAAAATCTGGACCTTTATCAACACTGCAGAATTGATTCAGCCCTCCTAGCAGTCATCTCAAGGGACCATCCTAATGGACCAGAGATGCCCACTCCAGAGGTACCACTGGGAAAGGCATCAGCTCATGAGGCTACTCCACCTGGTCTGTCTTGCTCTCCTTATTCAGGTCCTCCTTGTACTCCATACCGTTTCCACTCTAAAACCCCTCATTCTAGGTCTCTGGCATTCCTTATGCCCTTACAAGAGATGCTTGGTGAATATGGCCCTAGTAAGGTACAGGTACCCTTTTCCCTATGAGACTTGAAATAAATCAAGGAAGATCTTGGAAGGTTTTCAAATGACCCTGACATGTATATAGATACTCTCCAGAATTTAATGAAAGTATTTGAGCTCTCCTGGAATGATATTATGTTGCTCTTAGGCCAGACCCTAATGACCACTGAGAAACAAGCAACTCTGCAAGTGGCAGAGAGATTTGGAGATGAATTTGGCATTTCATATTGTGTCAGAGAAGGGGAGGAGCCCTATCCAATAGGCATATCTGCAGTGCCTTTGGAAGACCCTAAATAGGACCCTGATAGCAATTTGGGGGAACAGAGGAAGAAACATTTCCTGATATGCATGGTGGAAAGTTTGAGAACTAAATTTCAATTATTCCAAGTTAGCCATGATAGACCAAGGGGTTGATGAGAATCCCTCAGCTTTTCTGGAAAGACTGAGAGAGGCTTGATTAAACACTCATCCCTATACCCTGAATCAGTTGAAGGGCAACTAATATTAAAAGGCAAGCTCATTACTTGGGCAACTCCTGATGTCGGAAGGAAGCTGCAGAAACAAGCAAAAGGACCAGATAGTACTTTAGAGAATCTCCTGAAAGTGGCCATCTCAGTCTTTTATAACAGGATCAGGAGGGACAGAATGGGCTGCATCTCAGGGATATGTTTTTCAGCCTTCAGAATGGCTGCAATCAGAGGACGGCAAACTTCATAATGTCGAACTCTTGTCACTGGAAGGTTCTTAAAACCGTCCATCAGATCTTTCACCTCAGAAGAGATAAAACTTTCCAACTAATCCAAAAGCTGTTTTCAGTAAGGGTTACTGGAATAGACCTGTGGATCTGTCACACTAGAGTGAACGCATGGAGTCCAGGAGAAGTTGCCCCAGCTGACCCGAAAGAGCATACAGAATCAAACTACAGTTCATAAAAGATAAGTGCCACTAATTAACTGTCTATGAATTTCCTCCTTATAGTTATACCTATATTTGCTGTCTGTTTTCATCTTGATTTGTACTGTTCGACATTTCTGTCAAGGACCCCTTAGTCCTGAGCGTCCATGGAATTTTCTTCTTCCCTCACAGAAACAAGCAAAATGCCTACTCTATCTTGCTTCCTGTTTTTAGTATCATTAGTTCTAGCTTCTTATAAAATCCTCCATTACATATGTGACTCAACAGGTTAATTATTCAAATATTGGAGATGCTCACAGCAGAATGTGGAGGAACATGTGCATTATTAAATGAACTTTGTTGTTTCCATATTAACACTTCCTCCCAAGTAGAAAAGACTTTACAGGTCATAAAAAAAAATAACAAAATCATTGACTCTAAAAAAACAGGCATTTTCAGGATCCAGTTGGTTACAATCTTTTTTATCCTCTAGGGATTTCCAATATATGAACATGTGTTTTTCCCTTAGTAGCGCCTTTTGTTGTATTGCTTGTGTTTGGCCCATGTATAGTTCACCTTGTAAAGTTTGTTTCTTCCCTCCTAGAGGCAGGTCATCAAACTCCAAATAGTGATGCATATGGAACCTTGTATGCAAGCTTCTTTCTACAGAGGACCTTTAGATCTCCCTGGAGAGGATCCCTAGCTACTATCCCCATATGACACCCATGATCAGCAGGAAGTCGTCAGACTGGTCATTGTCCTCACTCCCTAATGGCAGTTAGCATTACTACTCCAGAGGGGGGAATGAGACAGAAGATAATTAGAGAAAGGCTAGGCAGACAGGTCCTCTGATAACAATATAGTGAATTCCTGGTAAGCCTTTCAGGCTCAGCATTGGTAAACAAGCTCCCTGAGAGCCTCTTAAGCTAAAACTTAAGTACTCACTGCTGGGATCCAATCAGCTTGTCATTAGGTCCCTGCCTTAATACTGGTCAAGCAGAAAAGCTACACCTTACAGCTAGTGCTAGCCAATTGGCTTGGACTTAGGGCTATATGAGCACCAGGTTTTCCTCCCCAGATGGACAACCCTTTTGGGTCCCCTCCCACCTTGAGAGTTTTTCAGTCCTCTCAATAAATCCTGCTTACTCACTTTCCGGCCATCCATGTCCCTCATTCTTCCTGGGCTTGAGAGGAGAACCTTGACCCTGAAGAGATGTGACCTGAAGAACTGCAGAAGATCATCAGAGTCAAAAAGCTGTGCACCCCAGAGGCTAACTTACCAGCTGACAGAGCCGGCTGAACCAGGAAAGCTGCTGGAAGAAGGTGAAACTACGGAGCTGTGATAGCCAGGGGGTTAGGCCTGCCAAGCTCCTGAATCAGCAGTACTCTCAAGGCTTGGCTTGCCAGCCCATTAGAGCTGACCCTGTGGGGCTAGGCTAACCAGTCCCTCGACCACCCCCGGAGCTTGGCTGACCCACTGAGCTGACACTCTCAAAGCCCAGGCTGTCCTGAAAAATCTGCATCAAAGGGATGCACACAGACTCAAAGTTAAAGGATAGAAAACAAGTTTATAGGCAAATTGATCTCAAAAGAAGGAAGGAGTCATGATCTTAATATCAGACAAAACAACCTTTAAGCTATCAAAAATAAAAAAGGTGCAAAAGGACATTACATAATGATAAAAATTTCAATTTATTAACAAGAAATATCCATCCTAAACATATATGCATCCAACACAGGAGCACCAGCATTTATAAAACAACTACTAAGTAATCTAAAAAAAGATATTGACTCTAACACTATTAAGCAGGGGACTTGACTGACCGTCCTAGATAGATCATCGAGGCAAAAAATCAAAAAGATCCAGAACCTAAGCTTGACACTTGACCAAATGGACTTAATGGATACCTACAGATTATTCCACCCCACAACCACAGAATATACATTCTACTAATCACCACATGGAATGTACTCCAAGATCATTCACATCTTTGGCCATAAATCAAGCATAAACAAGTTTCATAAAGTTGGAATCTTTCCATGCACCTTCTCAGACCACAGTGGAGTAAAAATAAATATCTACACTTAAAAAATTTCCCCAAAGCCCACAAAGATATGGACACTAAACAGCATGATACTGAAAAACTACTGGGTCAACACTGAAATCAAAGCAGAAATTAAAAGATTCCTGGAACCAGAAAATGGAAAAACATCTTACCAAAAGCTCTGGGATGCGATGAAAACAGTTCTAAGAGGGGAATTTATATCTCTATGAGCACATTCAAGAAAACGGAAAGATCACAAGTTGAGAGCCTAATAAATCAACTAAAGGAGCTGGAAAGAGAAGATCATCAAAACCCCAACTTCAGCAGAAGAATTCAATTCACAAGAATGAGAGTTCAAATATGAGACATAAGACAAAATATCATAGAAAAACATCAATAAAACAAAAAACTGGTTCTTTGAAAGAACAAGATTGATGGACCCCTAGCCAGAATGACTAAGAAAAAAAAGAGAAAAAGCCCAAATAAACACAATCAGAAATACAAAAGATCAAATCACAAATTACCCTGAAGAAATAAAAAAGATTATGAGAGATTACTAAATACACCTGTATGGAAAATAAACTTGATAACCTAAATAAAATTGAGGACTTTCTGACATCACACAACTTCCCCAGTTTGAAACAAGAAGACATTGAGACACTAAATAGACCAATAACAACCCAGGGAATTGACCTGTCATATGAAAACTACCTAGAAAAAAAAAAGCCCTGGACCAGATGGCTTTCCATCAGAATTATACAATACATACAAGAAGGAGCTGATAACAATCCTATTGAAAATATTCCAGGTAATTGAAAAAGTTGGAATTCTCCCCAAATCATTTTACAAAGCTAACATTACACTGAAACCCAAACTGGGTAAAGATCCAACAAAAAAAAAGAAAATCAAAAGGCCAATATCCCTTATGAACATAGATGCAAAAATCCTCAACAAGATTCTAGCAAATTGGATCCAAAAACACATCTGAAAAATCATCCACCATGACCAAGTAGGCTTCATCCCCAGGGCTGGTTCAACATTCACAAGACCATAATTAAGTACATCAACAGATGTAAAAACAAGAACCACATGATTATCTCATTAGATGCAGAAAAAGCTTTTGATAAAATGCAGCATCCCTTCTTGATAAAATCCCTCAAACACCTAGGTATAGAAGGGACATACTTCAAAATAGTAAGTGCCATTTATGATAAACCCACAGCTAACATATTGCTAAATGGACAAAAACTAGAAACATTTCCCCTGAAAACTGAAACAAGACAAAGCTGCCCACTCTCACCCCTTTTGGTCAATATTGTGTTGGAATTCCTAGCTTGGGAAATTAGACAAAAGAAGGTAATCAGGAATATCCAAATAGGAAAAGAGGAAGTCAAGTTTCCCTCTTTGCTGATGATATGATCCTATACCTTGAAAATCCAGGAGAATCTGTCAAAAACCTGCTTGCACTGAGAAAGGACTTTGGCAAAGCCTCCAGGTACAAAATAAATGCAAAAGAGAGCTGCATTCCTGTATACCAATAAGAAGCTGGCAGACACCTAAATTAAAAGTACAATCCCATTCACAATAGACACACACACACACACACACACACACACACACACACACACACACACAATAAAAAAACTCAGTATCTTCTAACCAGAAAAGTGAAAGACCTTTGCAATGAGAACTACAAAACACTGTTCGAAGAAATCCAAGAAGACACAAACAAATGGAAAAATATTCCATGCTCATGGCTAGGAAGAATTAAATTGTTAAAATGTCCATCCTACCAAAGGCAATCCACAGAATCAATGCAATACCCATTAAGCTACCAACATCATTCTTCTCAGACCTAGAAATGACAATACAGAAATTCTTATGGAAACATAAATGATCACGGCTATCTAAAACAATCCTAAGCAAAAGAAACAAAGCAGGAGGTATCACACTTCCAGACTTCAAACTTTACTATAAGGCTACAGTAATCAAAACAGCCTGGTATTGGTACAAGAACAGGTATATAGACCAATGGAACAAGACAGAGATTCCGGAAGCAAAGCCTCAATTCCTCAACCAACTCATCTTTGACAAAGCCTCCAGTTACCACCACCCAGGAGAAGAGAACCTATTCAGTAAGTGGTGCTAGGAAACCTGGCTGGTCAGATGCAGAATATTGAAACAGGACCCTTACCTATCACCATACACAAAAATTAACTCTAAATGGACCAAAGACATAAATGTAAAATCTCAAACTGTAAGAATCTTAGAAAATGCAGGAGACACCCTTATGGAAATTGGAACTGGCAACCAATTCCTGATCATAATCCTAAATACTCATACCCTAAGAAATAAGATAGACAAGTGGGATCTCATCAAACTAATGAGTGTCTGCAAAGCAAAAGAAACCATCAAGAGAGCAGGGAGACAGCTCACAGAATGGGAAAAGATATTTTCCAGTTGTATATCTGACAAGGACCTAATATCTAGGATCTATAAGGAACTCCAACGTGCCAAAAGGAAAAGAACAAACAGCCCATTTAAAAAGTGGGCAAGAAACATGAATAGACACTTCTCAAAAGAAGATATACAGTCAACTAACAGATGCATGAAAAAATGCTCAACCTCACTCATCATCAGAGAAATGCAAATCAAAACCACATTGAGATACCACCTAACCCCAATAAGAATGGCCATATCATGAATACGACAAACAACAACAGATGTTGGCAAGGATATGGAGAAAAAGGAATGCTTCTACAATGCTGGTGGGAATGCCAACCTGTGTAACCTTTTGGAAGCCCAGTGTGGCAATTTCCGAAAGAACTGAAATTGACCTTCCATATGACCCAGCAATTCTACATTTTGGAATATTCCTGGAAAAACTCTAATCATTCTACAAAAAAAAGATACCTACACACGTATGTTCATTGCAGCTCTATTCACAATAGCAAAAACATGGAACCAACCATGCTGCCCATTGAAGCTGGACTGGATTTAAAAAATATGGTACATATACACAATGTAATATTATACAGCCATAAAGCAGGACAAACATATGGACTTCGCAGCAACTTGGATGGATTTAGAGTTGATCATATTCAGTGATCTATCACAGAAACAAAGAACAGAATATAATATGTTCTCACTCATAAGTGGACCTTGAACAACTATCATAAATACTATAAGAAAGGGATTGGCAGTAGTGGGAAACTCTCAGCGGAGGGGGGTGGGATTGGCAGTTGAGGGAAACTACTAGGGGAAGGAAGAGCTCACTTTATCAAAAAGAGTACTTAATCAACGTTTATTTACTGAACCCTGAATTGCACCCCACATCTTTTCTTTATAATAAGAAAAAGAAGACATAGGTTAAAACTCACATAAATAAATAAATATGTCATTATCCCCCATTATTACACAGGTAAAGAAACAGATCTGAAAGACTAAAAAGGCTCTCCAGAACCAAATAACTAATGATGGAAAAAAGACTAGGAGTTAAATGCATTTTTCTGAGGATAAAAATCTAATTGTGGACAAAAGTTTTTGGTATTCAATTAATGTTAAAAATAATCTAAATATTGAAAAATATTATGGGTAATATATAACTACCAATGACAGAACTTGCCACTTGTTGGTGGCAATAAAATGCTGATATTTTTGCTTTTTTATATTAATAATCATTTGAGAATAGCAAAGGAAATTGCTAATATTACGTATGCATCAGTTTAATATTGTGGGTCATATAATGTGCATAACAATCTTTTTCAGGTGTCTTAATGAGACACAGACTTCTTACTTTTACATTATTTTCCTGGAAAAATACTAACATTGATCTAATGTGCATATTCACTAATAACTCATTATGAAATACTGAAAGCAGTGAGTAACTAATATCGTGTTTGGAGCTCAAGGTGCCAGAAGCAAAAGAATGCAAATTAAAATCATTATTTCATCTTTATTCTGCATCAACAAAAGAAGGCAAGTAAAGGTACTGGCATTTGGAACCAAAGGTTATTGTACTTTTGGGGGCAAATTCAGTTGCAATTTTTAACAACACATTATTTTCTGAGTATTTTTGTAAATTTAAATACTAAATTTATTTAAAGTTATAGTTGTGCTTTAAAAGAATAGCACAACCCAGGTCATTTGAGGTTTTTGGTTAGAGTCAATGTTTTGCTAAAGCTAGATTTTGTACTATTCATCATTGTTTGGGGGAAAAAATTAACTAACAGGAAATAATCCTCAATTAGTTATTGTTCAAAATAACCAATTTGGTAAAATATGAGGCAAAGGTGAAACATGGGAGGGTAATTTCATTTCTAGATGGGAATATCTGTTATTGTTCTCAATATTTCTTGCAGTAAAATATTTTTAAAAATTTTGAATGGTAGGTTATTGCAGAGGAAAATGTAGTTTATTTGTAGAATATTTTGTCTTATCATGAAATCTGCAGTGTAGAACTTTTTGGACCCTAAAATAAATGCCTTATTCTGATTTGACTATTTTATGGTAAAGAATAAACCTGTAACATTAACAGGAAAGTGTTTTTAATATGAACACAGTATCCTGGTATTTGATGTAGCTATTTAACATGGATTTTATGTCTTAGAAGATCAAACAGGAAGGTGTTGGAACTGAGAGACTATTTTGAGGAGTATGGTTATTATTATTTTCTTTCAAACTAAAAAGACTACCCACCTCCACCTGGGCAGTCATGGGAGTTCTAGGGACAGCAAGGTTAGGAATCTCCTCAGGAGTAATCTGAGCTGTATCTGCTCCTGAAGAAAGTCTTGATTGCATCCCAGAGCTCCACACAATACAGGCAAGTAAAGAGGATTAAGGTCTGGAAACATAACAAAGCAGGTGTTAGCAGTAACACATCGCAGCCCTAGACAAGCACAGCAGTGCTCCTACAGGCTGTGCCATCCTGAGCAGTGCGACTTCTTCCCTGTCTGCCAAGAGAAGTAGATAGGAAAAAGTACCACAACGTTAAGCGAAGGCACTAACTGGTATCCATCAGTCCTCATCAGTCTGGCAAATTCCCGATGTATATCAAATCTGATAGTTTTATTTTTATCTTTATCTTTTTTTCATGGCTGTAAATACTGAGGACAACATTTTTTGAGGCAATTTTGGCTTTGCACTAATAAATTGATGACACTCATTTAAAGGAGGATATTTATTTTTATCTTTTGTTGGGGGAAATTTACTTACCTCGTCTAGGGTATCTTAAGATCTTTAACACGTGGATTTAAGAAAGGATGTAAGATGTCTTAAAATATAATCACATTATATCTACTGAAAAGTCTGTGTAGGCAAAAAACCAGATCAGCTGTCATTGATGCTGAATTGTAGTAAAAGCTAAAGCTTCCAAGATCGTTATTAATTGAGAATCGAAGTACTATTTACATTACTTGGCCCAATGTCAGGATCTGTCAAAAATCAAAGGACATTTAAAAATCAATAACAGAAACAATTCTTTCCAAGTTATTTTTATAAAATTTCTTTATGTGGGGGGTTGAAAATAAAACCATGATCAATAGCACAGTGAGCCCACTGAAACCCATTAGTTCCTAAAGCAAAGTATCTGACTAAACACTTTAGTTGTCTAATTAAAGGAGAAAAGATTTTGTCTTACTTCCTTCACCCCAGTACACGCAAGTTAATTCAGGAGTACATGATTTTGTGCAATGTTCTACTTTTAGTCTACCCACAGGTACCTAAGGCTGAAAAAACAGACTGAAATAAACACATTCATAAGGATAAGAGAAAAACTTGGTCTTAATGACCAGTTCACATGGCCATTCCTCCAATTAACAATTTCTTTGAGCACTGAGCAAAAAAAGAGTGTGGCAGATCCCGTATGAGAGAGGCATTCTCAGTAGAAGTGCCGGGACCCTTTTGACAACAGTGCTTGGGCTACTGAAAATAACTCCCCAAATTATTGGCAATAACTTGGAATGTTATTTTTGTGATGACAAGAAGGAAGTGCACAGGTGTGATGGGGTTAAAGTATACTTATTCTGGCATACTGACTAAACATTTGAAAAGCAGTAGGTACAAAAAGATAACTTTGACCTTCGTGCTATTTCTTAAAAACAGAAGATAAAATCTCTATGTTGAAGACACCCTCCTTATTCTAGAAAGATGCAACAACCTTATCCTCAAGATGAGAAGTTGAAACCTAGAGGATACTGGACAGACCTTGTTAGAATAACTCTTAAGCCTCTTTACATAACATAGTTGCTTTTTTGCAATTTACTGGTCTTTGTTCAATGCAGTAATAAATGAGCATCTAATTCTTTGGATCTTCATTTTGTAATGAGAGGTCCCGTGCTAAATAAAACTATTAGGCTTGTCCATCTTGCAATTATAATTTAATTTTCAGACCCAACTGGAACCCTAAGTAGATGGAGGTGGTGTTTTTTCTGCCCTACAGGTGCTAAGCAATGCACTGATGCAAAATTGTACAGTTAAACATCTTTGACCATGATTATTATTGATCACAAAAAACCAAACCCAGAGCGCACAGTTCCATAATCTATTTCCGATCCTAGTTATGCCCACACTGTGACTGTGTGTGTGTGTGTGTGTGTGTGTGCAGTCATACCTTCAGAGTAAAATACGTCAATTGCCCCTTCAAACTTTATATTTTATCTAGGGATAGGAAGTTTGTCTCAATCTATCTCCCTCACTGCCAACTGTAGACATTGAAAGCTCTGCTGAGTAATCCAGGTTTTTTATCTACCTTGATTTCACACAGTAGATGAGTGGAGAAATATCTACAGTTACATTGGTGCCAAAATGGAAAGAATGTTTTTGAGGCAGACTACATGAATTATGGAAGGACTATCACTAGCTGGTCCTGTTTGAAGCATAAGGAAGTATAGACGAGTGTTGTGATCTTTCTTCATCTTGAATTGCCTAAGGGAGATGGCATCAAAGACACTTGAAATTCTGACTGAATCCATCCAAATCTTAGATATCTTTGGTCCATTTTCTGCCAGAAGTATCTGAACCAATGACTCAGTAGAAAGTGGAAGTGGGGAAAATATTCAATCACTTTTATTTTAGTAGGTACTGGCCTGAGAGTTGCCTAGCTTACACAAAATTATAAACAAATCAAAGTAACTTAAAACTGGGAGAAAAAGATTAACCGTATTTATTACTCTTTTTGACATTCTGCATTATAATATCTTTATATTTCCTCATTAATTCACTACTTTATATGTCTTATGAATCAAGAAACAGTGAAAATAAACCTATGTGTAGAATATTGTAACATAATTATTGGGAACATTCCACTTCTGTGCCACCTGGACTCAATTATAGGGTGTGCGAGAGGTTAGTTTGTCAAGTATGTTTCTTAATAGTGATAATAAGTCAATTAATTTGTATAGTAACATTAAAAATAAAGAAATTATTTAGATATAAAGATATTTAATGTAATGGTTATAAAAAAATTTAAGGCTATGTTTTTGCTTATGATGTGACAAGGTATATTGGATGCAACTATAAGACTCTTGAGAAATGGACTCTGATAATTTCCATTTTTATGATGGAGAGCCTCACATATAATTTGTGAAATGACTTGCCTATTGTGCATTTCCATTAAATTGTAGAGGATCTTTATAGAGTCCTAACTTACTCTAAAGCTTATAGTCTTATCTTTTTCATTTCTGCACTGCCTCTCAAGACAAGTACTGCATTTCAAGGGATATCAAACAAAGAAAATAAAATTTTCATTTTGAGAAGTATAATTATTTTGTGAAAAAAAGGTGAAATATTAACTTCAGTTTAGGCTGTGTGTCTGAACACAATGATCAAAAATTTGTTTGTTTTAAGCCTAACCATGTTTCAATCTTGGAAGGAATAGAATTTTGGAATATAAAAAATAAGGAATTTTCTTGTGTCCTCCTAGGTTCCTAAAATTTTTACAGTATTTAAAATTTTAGAATTTAAAATACTAAATTCTAAAATTAGAATTTTAGAAGATTTCTTGCAGCTTTAGCAGCATGATTATAGACAACTATAGGATACGAAAAGGTTCACAACAATTTTAATAATGGAATTAACTGATAGTTATCTGTGAATTTGTTAATTCTCAATTGGCTAAAAAAGCACATGACAATAAAAATGAAGACACATGATTTTAATGATCTGTAATGTAATATTTCTGCAAGATGAAACATGATTTCAGAGCTTCTAAAAAACATTTCTGAAATGGGAAAACCCTGCTAACATTTGCGATGTTCTTGGCAAATGGTTCTGCCACTTCTGTTTCCTCTGAACTAATCTGAAATTATATTACTTTCCTCTGTTTTTTCTACTGATGTCTATTTTCTTATTTCCTTTGTTCAAACATCTTTCTTAACATTTTCTTCTTCCCTTGCCTCTTTTTTCCCCCTTAAATCAGGGCAAGAGTCAAAAGGTTAAAGAAATCACATAATTGACAGAAGGTAGAAGAGTTATTTAATAAATTGTATAATGTGTAAAAATTAAATGTGATAATGTTTTATATTCCTATAATCTTCTTGACTATTATACTTTTTCTAGCAAGACCTCTGCAAGTCATTATAAACTGATGTCAGTATACTTAGAATGATCAGAAAAAAATTGTTTTTCTGTTTGTAGTAGGTATACATGAGGTGCAGTATTTATGCTTTGTGTGTTTGAGATAGATCACTTGAAAGTTTTAGCATGTCTACCTAATCTGACAATCTTGTTTTCAGATTTACCTATGACTGCAAGCTGTGACATTAAGCTGTCCATATGGAGAGTGCAAGATTTCCACAAAATTGTCTGAAAGCTGATATGCGTTGATACAGAATTGTCAAGACAGATTTTATACTCAGGGATTCTAAGGTATTTCTGTTCCTTCTTCAAATATACTTCATTTTTTAGTGCTGCAAATTCAGCATCTTTAGCAGTGCCCAATTAAGAGAAGGCCTAAGGAAACCCTTAGGAAAATAGAGCAATTACATAGAAAAAAATTATTCCCTTAGCAAGTTTCAAACTTGATCATATCTTAAGTTTGGAAAAAATCTCTACAAGGGACAATACTTGATAATAAATATGTCAGTAAAATATATTTAATAAATTGCTAGAGAAAAGTCTAAAAGTTAATTTAGAGGGAATACTTAATATCTCTAATTATTCTGCAAAACTAAAAACTGATTCAATTAAGAGTAGGTCAAATGTAATACTATAATGTGAAAAATGTGTGTGTTTTATAAAACTTGAGAGAAAAAAATTTATTATTTTTATATGAAGACAAATGTCCTCAGAGTCTCTTCCTCAATGAAGATAAAAGATAGCTTATGGTCAATTAAATTCTTGAAAATTTAAAGGCCATTTGGCATCTTTATTTGCTCTACTTTGCACATTAGATTATAGAGAAACCAGTAAACATGGGAGGATAGAATGTGGTTGAATTAGAAAAAAAATTAAACTAAATTGAAATTTAAAAACTAAGTTTTCTTTTTTTTTTTCTTCTTTGAGTTGGAGTCTCACTCCGTCGCCCAGGCTGGAGTGCAGTGGCCACTCCCGGCCACCACAGCCTCGACCTGCTGGGCTCCGGCGATCCTTTCACCTCAGCCTTCCAAGTATCTGGAACTACAGGCATGTGCTACCATGTCCAGCTAATTTTTGATTTATTGTAGAGATGAGGTCTTGCCAAGTTGCCCAGGCGGATCTTGAACCCACGGGCTCAGGCAATCCACTCACCTCAGCCTCCCAAAGCGTGGGATTACAGACTGAGCCACCGAGCCCGGCTAAGTTTTCTTATGTTTGGTATTAGTTTAAAAGCATCTTCTCTTCCTGTGGCTTAGAAAATCTAAGCGGGGAAGTTTTGGGGTTTAACACTTCTGAATTTATATTTCTGAATATATAATTTTCTACATTTATTAAAATTCATAAAATGTTCTCATTTTATACAAATAAAGAATAGCCTAAATTGGGCCCTGCATATCAATTTATTGGCTTTGTATTTGTTTTTGTATTTGTATTTGTACAATTTTTAGCTTACCCTCAAGAACCACTTTAATTTGCTTCTGGTTTATACATGCCAACACTTCTTACTTCCTATGAAAAGACACAGTGTTCTATCTTGTCAGCCTTCTATCATATCCACAACTTTTTACAATTGTCAAGGTCATGAAAGTTGTGGCCAGTGATTTTTGTAAGATAATAATCAATAGGAGTTTGTCTGTTTTCTTATGACTACATTGAAGTTATGAGTTTGGTGATAAATACCATTGAGGTGAAGTACCCTTCTCATCACATCAAATCAAGAGGTATATAATACTTTCATAGTTTTCATTTGGGGTTTATCTTAATTACTTGACTAAGTGGTGTCTGCCAGGTTTTTGTACAGTAAAGTTACTCTTTTCAACAGTTTGAATAGCCTCTTTGTGGATGTTTGCTCATCTGTGTGTCTTTGTTTTTGTTATTTACCCTGCTTAGTTTTTTTTTTTTTGTAGATTTGTTATAATAAGTGTTTTGGTGTCTATTATAACTTTAAAAACACCTCAACTATGATCTCTTCAAATATGTTTTCTATTTAATTCTCTTTCTTTTCTCTTTTACTTCTATGATCCCAATTATGCATATGTTAGAAAAAGAAATATATTGCACCTTCTTCTCCTTTTTCTTCTCCTTCTTCTCCTTCTCCTTCCCTTTCCCCTTCTTTTTGAGTCAGAATCTCACTCCGTCACCCACGCTGGAGTGCAGTGGCATGCTCAAGGCTCACCACAGTTTCAACCTCTAGGACTTAGGTATTCTTGCCATCTCAGTCTCCCTAGTAGCCGGGACTACAGACGCATGAATTGTGCCACGTTTTCTACATGTATCTATTCTCTCTACCCGTCTTCTTTTTTTCTTTGAATTTAAGTGTGGGTAATTTCTGTTGAATTATTTTAAAATTTAATATTTTTATAATTATAAAATTTATTGTGTCCTTCAAAAGATACATTTTTGTTATTCTATGTTTGATTTCTAGCATTTCCATCTTATGCTATGTTAAAGTTTCCTTATCGCCTGATTATTTATGATGTGTATCTTTTTCATTAGATCTTCTAATATTTGATTGTAGTTATTTTACATTTTCTATTGGAAAATTTCAAAATCTGTGTCATATCTGGGTGTGATTCTAATAAGTGATTTGTCTCTTCAGACTATTCTTGCCTCTTGGTGTGCTTCATAATTTTTTGTTAAAAGTCAGAAATGTTGCACAGGAACTCTGAAGTGAATATATTTTCTCAATGGATATGAACACAACTTTTCTTTGGATAGTCTTTTTGTGTGAAGGTTTGTGATAATATAATCAGAAATTTTGCTGGGAATAAAGCTTGTTGTTAGCTAGAGTTAACATTAATTTACCACAGATTTTGAATGTGAAATTCTTCTTAGCTGTGCTCGGTGGCTCAGCCTGTAATTCCACCCCTTTGGGAGGCTGAGGTGAGTGGATTGCCTAAGCCCATGGGCTCGAGACCCGCCTGGGCAGGCGAGACCTCATCTCTACAATAAATCAAAAAATCAGCCGGGCGTGGTAGCGCATGCCTGTAATTCTGGCTACTTGTAAGACTGAGGCGGAAGGATCGCTGGAGCCCAGCAGGTCGAGGTTGCGGTGTCCGGGAGAGGCCACTGCACTCCAGTCTGGGCGACAGAGTGAGACTCCAACTCAAAAAGAAAAAAAAGAAAAAAAAATAGAAATTCTTCTTGAGAGACATTGTGGTTAAGTGACACCAGTGTGTAGTTTTTGTGTCTTTGTCTTCTTCTACCAGCATCAGTGTGTTTCTACCTCATGCCCAAAGGTGACAGTTTTTATTATTATAGGTTTTCCTTTTTCTGTAAGGGAGACAGAGGACCTGAATCTGAGAAAAAAAATCATAAGACAGCTTTTCTCCTCTGCCAACACTAAGAGAAGACTTCCACAATGCCTTCACCTAGAGTGCCTTTCTAGAGAGCATTCCCAGTAAGCTCCTATTTGCACTCTTAGAGAAAAAGCCTGCCTGACTGTTAGAACCTCCTTTTGTTTGTGGCTCCCAAGAGGTTCACACTCTCACAGTACCCTATCATTGGCATATAGCAATTTGTAAAATATATCTAGCTTCTTATCAACTAGTGTAGTATTTTAGGTCAATTATGCTGCTATAACAGAATGCCTCGGGCTGAGTAATGTATTAATAACTGAAATATATTTCTCACAGATCTGGAAGCTGAGAAGTTCAAGATCAAGGTGCAATAGTTGTCTTGTCTGGTGAGACATGTTACTTTTTTTTAAACACTTTTAAAATCATTGTTTTATTTTTTATTTTTGTATTATAAAGATGTGGGATAAAACTCAGGGTTAGGTAAAAAACATTGATTATGCATGTACCCTTGTTGATGAGGTATGCTCCTCCCTCCCCTAGCAGTTTCCCTCAACTGCCAATCCCACCCCCTGCCCACAGTTTCACTTTACTGCCAAATACTTTCTTATAGTTCTATAATTGTTCAAGGTCCATTTGTGAGTGAGAACATATGGTACACTGTTCTTTGTTTCTGTGATAGATCACTGAGTATGATCTACTCCAAATCCATCCAAGTTACTGCAAAGTCCATATATTTGTTCTTTTTTATGGCTGTATAATATTCCATTGTGTATATGTACCACATTTTCTTTATCCAGTCCAGCTTCAGTGGGCAACATGGCTGATTCCATGTTTTTGCTATTGTGAATAGAGCTGCAAAAAACATATGTGTGCAGGTATTTTTTTTTTTTTTTTTTGTAGAATGATTTGAGTTCCTCCAGGTATATTCCCAATAGGGAATTGCTGGGTCATATGGAAGGTCAATTTCTAGTTCTTTCAGAAATCCCCACTGTCTTCCAAAGAGGTTGCACTAGTTTGCATTCCCACCAGCAGTGTAGAAGCGTTCCTTTTTCTCCACATCCTCGCCAGCATCTGTTGCTGTTTGTTTTATTAATTATGGCTATTCTTACTGGGGTTAGGTGGTATCTCAGTGTGGTTTTGATTTGCACTTCTCTGATGATGAGTGAGCCTGAGCACTTTTTCATGCGTCTGTTGGCTGATTGTATATCTTCTTTTGAGAAGTGTCTATTCATGTCTTTTGCCCGCTTTTTAAAGGATCTGGATTTGTTTGGTTTTTTTTTTTCCTTTCAACGTGTTTAAGTTCCTTGTAGATCCTAGATATTAGGCCTTTGTCAGATATACCGTTGGAAAATGTATTTTCCCATCCTGTGGGCCGTCTCCCTGCTCTCTTGATGGTTTCTTTTGCTTTGCAGAAGCTCGTTAGTTTGATGAGATACCACTTGTCTTATTTCTTAAGGTATTGACCTTCAGGGTTCTGAATAGGTTGCCAGTTCCAATTTCCACAAAGGTGTCTCCTGCGTTTTCTAAGATACTTATAGTTTGAGGTTTTATGTTTGGGTCTTTGTTCCACTTAAGAGTTAATTTTTGTGTTTGGTGATAGGTAGGGGTCCTGTTTCAATCTTCTGCATGTAGTCAGTCAGTTTTCCCAGCACCATTTACTGAAAAGATTCTCCTCTCCCCAGTGGTTATTGTTGGAGGTTTGTCAAAGATGAGCTGACTGAGGAACTGAGGCTTTGTTTCCAGGATAACTATCCTGTTCGTTTGGTCTATGGGCCCATTTTTGTATCAATACCAAGCTGTTTTGATTACTGTAGCCTTATAGTAAAGTTTGAAGTCTGGAAGTGTGATA
>NW_007248706.1:58751-70348 GCF_000164805.1 Carlito syrichta | reverse complement strand
CCCTGGGGATGAAGCCTACTTGGTCATGGTGGATGATTTTTCAGATGTGTTTTTGGATCCGATTTGCTAGATCTTGTTGAGGATTTTTGCATCTATGTTCATAAGGGATATTGGCCTTTTGATTCTCTTTTTTTGTTGGATCTTTACCCGGTTTTGGGTATCAGTGTGATGTTAGCTTTGTAAAATGATTTGGGGAGAATTCCAACTTTTTCAATTGCCTGGAATATTTTCAATAGGATTGGTATCAGCTCCTTCTTGTATGTATTGTATAATTCTGATGGAAAGCCATCTGGTCCGGGGTTTTTTTTGTAGGTAGTTTTTGTATGGCAGTCAATTTCCTGGGTTGTTATTGGTCTATTTAGTATCCCAATGTCTTCTTGTTTTAACCTGGGGAGGTTGTGTGATGTCAGAAAGTCCTCCATTTCATCTAGGTTATCAAGTTTGTTTTCATATAGGTGTACATAGTAATGTCTGATAACCTTTTGTATTTCTTCGGGGTCAGTTGTGATTTGATCTTTTGTATTTCTGATTGTGTTTATGTGGGCTTTTTCTCTCTTTTTCTTGGTTATTCTGGCTAGGAACCCATCAATCTTGCTAATTCTTTCAAAAAAAACAGTTTTTTGTTTTGTTTATGTTTTCTATGATATTTTTGTCTCCTATGTCATATTTGGGCTCTTATTTTTGTGTTTGGATTCTTCTGCTAAAGTTGGGGTTTGGTGGTCTTCTCTTTCCAGCTGCCTTAGGTGATTTGCTAGGCTCTCAACTTCTGATCTTTCCATTTTCTTAATGCTTGCTCATAGAGATATAAATTCCCCTCTGAGAACTGTTTTCAGGGCATCCCAGAGGTTTTAGTAAGATGTTTCTTCGTTTTCATTTATTTCTAGAAATCTTTCAATTTCTGCTTTAATTTCAGTGTTGATCCCATAGTTGTTCAGAATCATGCTATTTAGTGTCCATGCCTTTGTGGGCTTTGGGGAATTGCTGTTGGTATTGATTTTTATGTTTATCCCACTGTGGTCTGATAATGTGCATGGCAAGATTTCAACCATGTGGAATTTGTTTATGCTTGATTTATGGCCTATGATGTGATCAATCTTGGAGTACGTTCATATGGTAGTGAGTAGAATGTATATTCTGTGGTGTTGGGTGGAGTAATCTGTAGGTATCTATTAAGTCTATTTGGTCGAGTGTCAAGTTTATATTCTGGATCTCCTTGTTGACTTTTTGCCTCAATGATCTATATAGGGCTGTCAGCGGGACATTCAAGTTCCCTGCTATAACAGTGTTAGAGTCAATATCTTTTTTTTTAGTTTACGTAGTAGTTACTTTATAAATGCTGATGCTCCTGTGTTGGGTGCGTATATGTGTAGGATGGATATTTCTTGTTGATGCATTGAACCTTTTATCATTATCTAGTATCCTTTTGCACCTTTTAAAATTTTTGATAGCTTAGAGGTTGTTTTGTCTGATATTAAGATTGTAACTTCTGCCTTCTTTTGTGATCCTTTTGCCTGGAAACTCATTTTCCAACCTTTAACTTTGAGTCTGTGTGCATCCCTTGAAGTGAGATGAGTCTCCTGGTTGCAGCAAATAATTGGGTCATGGTTTCTTATCCAGTGTGCCATTCTCTGTCTTTTGAGTGGTGCATTTAGTCCATTCACATTCAGGCTGATTATTGAAATATGATTGTTTATCCCTGTCATGAGGTTCTTATAAAGTTTTTCCTTTGTTTTGCTTGTTTTCTTTTGGCTTTTGGGTTAATGTACATGTGTGTTTTCAAGTTTCTTGTTGTACTGTATTCTCTGTTGATTCTGTGCTCTGCTGTTCTCTTGGGAAGTGTGTGGTCAATCTTTTTTGTTTTTTTTTTCTTCTGTGCTTAATACCTTTTTAAGTGTCTCCTGTAGAGCTGGTCTCGAAGCTATATAACCTCTTAGGGATTGGATGTCTGGGAAGGATTTTAATTCTACATCACTGATGAAGCTGAGTTTGGATGGAGAAAAAATTCTTGGTTTAAATTGCTTATCTTTGAGACTTTTAATATAGGACTCCAGTCCCTTCTTGCTTGTAGTGTTTCTGAGGATAGGTTTGATGCTATTCTGATTGGTTTTCCCCGGTATGTAGTCTAACCTTTCTCTCTTGCTGCCTTTAGGTGTTTTCCTTTTGTGCCTACTTTGTTTAGATGAATTACTATGTGTCTAGGGGTTGGTCTTCTCATTTGATGTTTTGTGGGGTTCTCTGTATTCTTGTGCTTGGCTGGTCACATCTCTGATGAGATGGGGAAAGTTTTCTTATCTTACTTCCTGGAATACTTGCTCCAAGTTGTCTCCATTTCCTTTTCTTCTTCTGTGATACCAATCAGATGTAGGTTAGGCCTCTTGATATACTCACACTTCTCTTGCAGGCTTTGTTCGTTCTTTCTGAGTCTTCTTTCCATGTTTTTTGCTGATCAGCTTAATTCCATGTTCTGGTCTTCAAGTTCTGAGATTCTTTCTTCAGCTAGATTAATTCTGCTTTCCATGCTTGTCATCTTGTTATTTATTTACTGGATGAAATTTTTTATTGCCAAAATCTCTGTTACAATTTCTTTCAGTGTTGCATCTTGTCTTTCTTGAGTCTTATTCACATTTTCCATCCATTCTCTAATCCCTGTCTTCTTCCTGGGCCAGTCATTGGTGACTTCCATTGTTTGGACACCAAGGTCTAATTTTTCAGAATTTTTGTCTTTGGTACACTTGGAATTGCCTGAGGTTTTCCTTTGACTCTTCCTCATTTGTGACAGATCTCTTGTTTTTTCTCTTAGTTCTGTTATTTGGGGGCAGTGGGAGAGGTTTTCCCTTCTGACATTTGCTCAGACCTCTCTTCTTCCCTGATCTGGGCTCTGGATTTGTTCTATTTTGAAATAGGATGGTGGATAGGAAGCTTTTCTGTCTCTTGTAGTTTTCAAAATTTTAAAAAAGTGGGGGATGGGGCGCTAGGAATCAGATGCTACTTGCAAATTAAAGTGTTCACTTATTGTGGTATGTGTTCCCTGAGACCCACTACCTACAACCACTCTATATGATGATGCAAAGCAGAAACCAATGCAAAAGCAATTGAACACATACACACACCCTCCAAAACAAACTGAAATAACAGCAAAGCAAAACAAAACAATCAGCAACAAAAAGACCCCCAAGAAAACAAAACACACATACACATGCCTAGTAGAAAGTGAATAGAGAAGAAAAGCAGAAAGACTGAAGGGGAAAAAAAAGGATTCCAGTTGAAGCCTCACACATTGATTGACACACCCCTTAAACTATAAAAAATGGATATAAAAAAGACTCAGAAGAACAAAAGAACAAAAACCAACAACCACAACAAAATTGAAAGATGAACACTCTATCATTCACATACACACATAAACACATAAACAGAAAATGACAAATAAAAGAAGAAACAGAAAAAGAAAATAAAAATAAAATTTTGGGAAGATGCAGACCAAACCCTCACATACACATTTATGCACAAAGGAAACATATTTTAAAAATAGATGAACAAGCAAACAGTCAAAAATTTTTAATTAAATAATAATTGAAAATTTAAAAAACCAAAACAAACAAAAACCCTGCCTTCTTGTGGCAGGCTGTCATTGTTCCTCTAATCAGGTCTCTCCTGCAGAGCCACCTATTTTATGCTCTCCTCAGGGAACAACGAGGGACAGTGGAGGTGGGTGGGGCTGCAGATCTCCCTACCATTCTCGTGTGGTCAGGGAGCTCTTTGATCGGGAGGTACAAGACTGTCTCTTCCCCAGGTATGTACTCTCACTGGGGTGCCCCAGCCAGTCCTATACTGGAACTCTCCTATTGCGACTGATGTCCAGGCTCTGCCTGGGTTTGTCCCTCTCAGTTATGGTCTGGTTGTGTGCATCTGACGTTCAGAGGATTGCTGGGGTGGAGGGGGTTTGGGTCAGTCCTGGACTCACCACTGATGTCTTTGGAGTTCTTCCTCCTCCTTTTCTGGCTGCACCCTTTGTCCCACAGCTGGATCAGGGTAGGGGGTGGGACTCCTGGAACTCAGCACTCCTCACGTCCCTCTGAAGTTTATGCTCTCAGAATATTCCCTTTGGGCCATGATCAAGCCCTTGAGTAGTTGATCGCCAGTCACAGAGATCATATCTGTTGGTCCGTGGTGAGCAAGTTGGAGCACTTTCTTGCCCCACCTTCAAGATGGGGGTAGGATGTCTCTCTTGTCCTCTTCCATGAGAACTTGCCTCTGGACTCTGTCTGCAATCCCTTCCAGCATCCTGCGAGGTGCTGAAGTGATGAGGCAAAGCCCGGAGCAGTCTTTTCTTGCTTCAATGGTGAGGGAGCGCCTGGAGCAGTAGTGTCTCCCCACAACTTTTCCAAAGGAAAACTTCTGTCCATTTTTTAGAAACAATGGTGCTCCACTTCTGCAACCCAGGAAGAGGCAGGGATGAAGTAGAGAAACTGTAGTACCTGCTATTGCACCAGGGGCCTGGCCACCTGCTCATGAGTCCCACTTAGACAGTCTCTCCTAGCATTTTCTTGCCAGGGAGGATTTGTTGATTTAAAAAAAAGAAAAGAAAGAAAAAGAAAAGAGAAAATGCCCCTCGGTTTCTGCATCCCGAGAATTGCTAGGGGCCAAGCCCTGACACTGTGGCATCAGCCGCTGCACCAGGAGAGCCCTGGCTGCTAGCTCCCTAGCTCTCACTCAGTCAGCCACTGCCCACTTGCTCCCCAGCACATACACAACATTTTCCATACGCTCACTCACTCACATGGGGACTCGCAGAGTCTGACTGGCTTGGCTGCCATCTTCCCTGTCTCACCAAGACATGCTTCATCAGTGGCATTTTCTTGTGGCAAAAAGTGGAGGGACAGAAGGAATAAATGCTGTGTCCTCATATTGGCAGAAAAGTGAATGAGCAAAAAGGACAAAATGGACCTCAACTAGTTCCCTGCCACCCTTATATAAGACACAAATTCATTCTTGAGGGTGGATCCTTAATGACATAACCATTTCCTAAAAAGCCTCACCTCTTAATACCACTGCAATGAGGATTAAGTTTCAGTGCATATATTTTGGGCACATTGAGATCACAGCATGTAATTTATTTGTTTGCTGTAAGAAAATATCACAGACTGGGCAACTAAACCAGCAAAAATTTATCATCTCCCAGGTCTGCAGATGAAAAGGCTGACAGCAAGGTGTCTGTAGAGTTGGTTTCTTCTTTAGGTTTTGAGGATGAATTTGTTTCACATCATTCTCTTAAATTCTGGTGGCTTGCTGGAAATCCTTCGTGTTGTTTGGCTCATGAGAGCATACAAATCTGTCTTCACATGGTATTCTCTTGTCTGTATTTGTGTACAAATTATTTTTATTTTTATAAAGATAAAGTCATATTTAATTATTGGAAGTCCACTTTATTGCAGTGTAACCTCATCTTAACTAAATATATATGCAATAAATCTATTTTTAAATAGGTTTACATTTCTTAGTTACTAAGAGGGTTAGGACTTCAACATAAAAACTGTGGGGGTAGAAAATTCAACTCATGACTTAGGTGAGCATCTGTCCCATATAATCAAACTTTTATTTTTCTTATATGTACTTGTCTTTATTCAAAATTTAGGTTAGTAATTTGTTCTGAGATATCAGGTCTCTGAGGCTCAGAAAAGTTTTAAAACTATAGTTTGGCGAGTTTTTTTTCCATAAGTGTGAGTGCAATTCTCTTTCTAACTCTGCATTTTTGAGTCAGAGTAAGAACTAAACAATAGTATTTTTTTCTCTGCAAATGTGCTTTGAGTTCTGAAAATATTTAGATAAATTTTATTCTACTCTTTGATATCACATTTGTGATAAATTATTTAGTTAGTTAATATTATTTACCTAATTTTAAGTCTTAAAGTTAGTACTGTCTGAGAAAAGAAACTTTATATGAAATGGTTTAATATTTTCTTGAATCAATTAGCATTCAGTAGGTGCTCAGTAAACATAATATAAATGCAATCATATATAGAAACAAATGAAAACAACAATAAATATGACATTTGTTATCCTTAAATGTGCATATATGTAGGTTATATATTGTCATGAATATATTTAAAATAAAGTTTATTTTTTACTACTTTCACTGATGACAATTTTTTTAAACAATAAAAAGAGAAAGGATAGGCTAGTTTGCAAAACTAAAGTTAAAGAATGTTTATTTTGTTTTTTAAAGAAAATATTTCAAACTTTTGGGATTTCTTCCCAGCTTTGGGAACACGGGACCTGTGAACCTTATACACAGATCCTTGGCTGATATTTTGTATAAAAATGTGTGTTTGTATACCTGATTTTAAGTGCTCACTTTACTGTAAAGTTACAAAGGTTTCAGAGAAGAACCTGACACAGTTCAGAATATTTCCAACAATTTACTTCTCTAGAAAGGCATGATGATTTACTACCACTGTGAGCTGGAGAGAGCTTCTCTGTGCCCACCAACACAATACAATTTGATATCATGCCCAGAAATGCCAGCACTAGCAAATGTCTCTCTTTCAGCATTAGAACATTATTGTGTAAGATCCCCATGGAGCTATTTTCTAAATGGTCTGAGAAAGTATAGTAGGAATGGCTGAAAAGAATAAATGTTTCACTGACCCTTGTGGTTGATAAAAAGAAAGAACCGGTTGTTAAAACATGGGTCTCAGAGAGTTAAAAAGTAATCACCTTCCTATATAGTTTGCATTATTCTAAATTTCCTCAGCAGGATTTACTTTGCACATTTTTTTTCTTTCTGGACTATGAAAGACCTTCATTTCTCTGATATCAGCACACTTAGAGCTCTTGCAAAACAGGAATTATTTTTTTTTCAAAGTTCAAATACATTTATCTTTTAAGCATTGTTCATGGAAAGCTTGAGATCTTAAGAAAAAAAGATCTTGGTTGCTTTTGATCACTGTGAATTAAAACACACCTTTAATGATGAAGTTGCACCTTCAATGTGTACAGCTAGACTTGGGTTCTTTTATACATAGGAACATATGAGATGAGGAAAAATTGAGTACAGGTGTGTGCCATTGCAAATGGCTCTGCTTTGCCATAGCCACATTGTATATCATGTATTATAATTGTTGTTTTGTGAAAATATGTGCAAATGGTTAGATGGAGGCCACAGCCAACTATCAGGATAAATTGAGCTCATTGAGTCAGAAGCCTCACAATGTTCAGATTGTCTACCCCTTCCTGCTTTTTTTTGTATCTTTCTTTGATGACATCTCAAAAACTGTAGGTTCATATGATAAATATTCAGACTAGTCCAGTTTCAAATTTACATATTACCTTTAGTCAAAATGTTTCTTGTCTCCCATCTTAAGGAGAGTAATTAATAAGACCAGAATATAGCAGAGTTGAATTTGAAAATATTTACATAATTTATAGACATTGTATGGTATTTTATTTCTACATTCGGACAGATGTGGTTAAATTGAAATGACCAGTTTTAGACTCATAGCAAAAGAAAACTTCAGTGGTCTTTCATTCTATATTCCTTAATGCATAAATGGGAAAAATAAAATACAGGAAAATAAAGTATGTCCTTAAATCATACCTGGAGTTAGAGGCAACATTGGGAATACTGTATAATCTCAAATACAAAGGCATTTGGAGTAGATCCAACTCTTGAAAATCTTCAGGATCATGTTTCATTTTCATTCTCTTCCCAGTTTTATCCATTCTCTACATTTTCTATCTTTCTTTTACATATTCCCCTCCCTTTCCCCCTCACTCAAGGCCACGTTTTAGATTGGCACAACGGGAAGTATAGTTAAACTCAGGAGATATGAAACATACAAGTGAATGTATTGAGAATAATGCATGCCAGTTTCTCACTGTTAGAGAAAGGAGTGCGCATATGAAAACAAGAAAGACTAGGATAAACCTGTAGTATTGGATTTGAATTGGAAACATTAGTGAACATTCAAGGCATTGAAATTAGATTTGGATGAGACCTAGAGCTATATGCATAGAAAATTATGTAGATGCATGCGTTTATATGTGTATATATTTATGTACTTGTGTTTATGTTTCTTAGCAATATCTGCTTTGAGCATCTAGAAACAATACAAACCTTAATAGTAATTAATATAATTAACATCTAGATATTGGCTTATAAATACCATTTTCTGCAAAAGTAACTGGACCTACTTGGAGAAATGGTATATCCTAAGCTTGGGATGGAAAACTATAGTCTAGAACACCTTGTGCCAGAAAGTAAACCCGTGCCCAGAGAATAAGAGGTCTGACAACTAAAGTCACGAACTCATCCTAGAAATAGTGCTACATACTTCATTGCTGAATATTGCTACAGTCACATTTGAAGTACTCACCTTGGGAAGATATGCACTGATGCCACCATCAAAGCAATTTTAGAACTCTTTTTCTGGAATGGCCATCGGAGCTCTTCTCACATTACCCTTAATGTCCTGAATGTCATCAAAATGTATTCCTTTTAATATTTCCTTTATCTTTGGGTAAAGAAAAATGTCATTGGGGTCCAGGTCAGGTGAGTCGGAGGGTGTTCTAATACAGTTATTTTTTTACTATCTAAAAACTCCCTCACAGACAGTGCTGTGTGAACTGATGCATTTTCGTGAAGCAAGTAATCCTTCAGGATCATTTTTGCACACATATTTCTCATGCCAAGATTTTCTGCTACAGTTCTTCTGTTTCTCTATCAATGTTTATTTGGTTTTCTATGCTTCTCACATTCAGCCAACGATTTTGACATACAATTCAATGAATTTTCACAATGTT
Organism: Carlito syrichta; assembly: GCF_000164805.1. NCBI lineage: Eukaryota > Metazoa > Chordata > Mammalia > Primates > Tarsiidae > Carlito > Carlito syrichta. The sequence goes on along the minus strand of NW_007248706.1, from coordinate 61,546 downwards.
TTCTTTAGTCCTGCTTGTTACTGGATGTCCTTAACTCTCTTCATCAGTGATGCTTTCTCTCCCCTTGGGAAAGCATTTAATCCATTTGCACACTGCTATTTTTTTCCTCATGGTATTAAGTCCCTGGATTCACTTCCATTTTTGCCAAGTTTAACAGAAATGTAATTTTGTTTACTGCTCTAATTCAAGCTCCAACATTTTCATGACAACCCACAAAAACATGCAACAACAATAATGAATGCCACTGAGCAAGACACTGCCACATGTTGACATGAACACAGCTGTCAGACACTGATATACCAAGGACATGAAACCTTACTGAATTGTTTGTACAGTGCTGCCAACTAAGCACACGGTGGCAAATTCACGAACTTAATGGCCTGATCTCATAATTAGTATACATCCAAAGGACACAGCAGTCAGCAGAAAAGAGTTTGCATGTGGCCATGTATGAGACAACTTGTATCAAAATAAATAGTTATATTAACAGATTGTAATATTTTGTTCAGTATAAAGTTGAATCTAGAAGTCTATATTGAAATAAAGATAAAATAAATAAATAAATAAATATATCAGAGAGAAGGGAAAGATTCACCATTTAGTAGAGCACTAACCAATAAATATAAAAGAAATGAAGGAATTAGAAAATCATTATTTGGCATTCATGCCAAAAATCACAAATTGATATCAGAATCATTAGTGAAGCTAAAATTGGTGATCAAAAGTTTGATTAGGCTCAGAAAAACTTCATAACTTTCAAATACTTTCCAACAAAATAAAGACATATTACTATCATGTAAAAAGTTCAACATTGTTGTTAATATATTTTTATTCAGTGAAAAAAAATCTGACAGGCATCTTCTTAACTAGATGATAAGTCCAAACTTCTTGGGAAATACTTATATTGTGTGCCTCCTGATACAATGCACTGAGGTGAGCATATTATTATATATCCTGGATTGTATCCTGGGCCTAACAATGAAGTTTTGGGGAAAATAGTTAAAATAAATTGGGTTCTATGTATTAAGTGGTAATATTGGATCAATATTAGTTTATTTAAGTTTAAAGTTTGCCTTTGATTATATAAGAGAAGGTCTTTGTTCTCATAAAACACTTTCTGATGTATGAAGAGACAAGAGGTACCATATCAGGAAGTTATCTGCAAGTTATAAAGTAGCTCTCTGTGATATGTCTGCCGTTTTTCTGCATTTTTAAAATCATCTACAAATGTAAAAGTTTTTATAAGGAGAAATAATATTTCTGATTAGGAGATTGCTGACACAGAAATGGAGCAACTCTGACTGAATCTATTTATGTTAATTTTTGTAGACTTTTTTCTCTAATAAAAATTATCTAGTGTACTTTTCATTTAGTCAGCAGTATCAGATCCTTGTAGAGTTCAGTTAGCACCTGTAATTTCTCTACACTGTTAATTAAAAATCTCTGCAACAAAAAGGTTAAATTTAGTATACATTTGCTAATACAATATACAGAGTAGGATTCTGATTTCACTAGAAATTCTGGAGCTGTCAGATAAAAAACATAAAAAGTACATGCACTTTTGATATGTCATATTTAGCTTGATCTCATAAAGTCTTTCCTAGAAATAATTTTCTATGATGAAGTACCTTTATTGATAGATATCTGAATTCAAGGGACTCAGAAGATGGACCATCTTAGTTACTTAGCATCAATTATGAGTGTGAGAATTTTATTATCAATTTCTCACATTTTTAGCATTTCTAACAGGATGGTTTTTCCTCAATGTAAATCTCTCTCCTCATTTTTCCATAGGTAATTAGTAGAAGTCACATGACACTTTCTAGCTTCTCCTCAGCTAGATCCATGAGTTCATTGGGTACACTTTCTATTTTCCATAATATGTAGGGTGCAGTTTTGCTAGTTTTTCTGTCAGTGCATAACTAGGTTGCTCTTATCTGCAGCCTTAAAGTACAGTTTCTTTCACTGTCTCCTTGGAGCCTGTAAGCTTCGGTCTGTTCCTCAGTTTAAAAGCCAAATCCATATGTCTCACATCACCACCTAAACTCCAGGTATCAAATTATATTCCAATTATTTATTGTTGTATTACTAACTACTTGAATATTAGTGGCTTAAGACAAACAAAATGATTTTATATCACTAATACATAGTACAGAAATCTCACCAGGGACTAGTTGAGCAATTCTTCTGCCCCATGTCTTGCCACCAAACTTGTCACTTGATAGTATGCAACTTGTGGCTGCATTTGCAGGCTCCAAGATGGCTTCATTCACAAGCCTAGTGCCTAATTAGATATGGCAGATATGGTTGGGCTCAGCTGGACCACTCTCATTTTTCACGTGTTCTGGTCATCAGAGATTCCGGGCTTCTTATACGGCAAAAACTAAGTAAAGATTTTCAATTTTGATGAATTCCAAGATATAATTTTATTTCTTTATAATAATATTTTTTTGTGTCATCTAAAAAAGTCTTTTCCTATATGAAGACTACAAATATATATTTTTCTATAGTTTCTAGTAATATAACAGCTTGAGATTTTGGTATAGGTCTATTATCCATAATAATGTTTTTTATATAAGGTGAAGTTGTAGTTAAGGTTTTTTTGTATAGTTAATTAATTATATGTAAAAATCATATTGGTATAATATATACTATATTTAATATATATTTTGCATTACATATTTATAAGCTTGTATATATTATATTTATTATAATTTTTCCCTTGGGTTCTAAGAGTGAATATCCTAAGAAAAGAGGATAAACAACAGGGCAAAACTAAGTGGAATGGTGGCACT
>NW_007248706.1:35124-58731 GCF_000164805.1 Carlito syrichta | reverse complement strand
TATATATATATATATATATATATATATATATATATATATACATACATATATATATATGCAGCTATTAATTTTCAAAGATGAATGAAAGTAAAGAGAAAAATGATAATGCAACAACTGAAACATAAATCTCAGCCACAATTGCACTTTTTAAAAAAAAATTAATATGGGTAATTTACTTATACCAAAATCACAAGCTATTACCTCTAGAAAACACTAAAAAAATATGTATTTGTGATCTTGAGATAGAAAAAGACTCCTTTAGAGGCCATAAATACATTATCATGTAAAAGAAAATGATAGTTTGGAACTCAAAATTTAAAACCTTTACTCTTTATTAGACACAAATAAAAAAATAGCCAAGGTAGAGATTCTAAGAAAACTTCACCATAAATATATTTAAAAATTGTATCTAGAATATTTAAATAATTGCTCCTACAAAGATAAAGATAAAAAACCTCCCACCAAATGACGAAATGACTCAGACAGTCACATCATAAGCAAATATATAACTCAAACATAAAAATGGCCAGTAATAACACTTAAGGAGAGAGTGAAACATCATTAGTCCCCAAGTAAATAAAAATTAAAATCATGCTGAGATACCACTTTTCACCAACTAAAATAGTAATAACTAAAAAGACTTTTTAAAAAAGAACAAATTAAGTTCAAAGTACACAGAAAAGAAATTTAAAAACAATCAGAGCAGTGATCAATAATGTTGAAAATAGAGCAGCAATAGAAAAAAATTACCAAAACCAAAGGCTAGTGCTCTAAAAAGATATATAAAATTTTTAAGCCAGCCGGGCTCGATGGCTCAGCCTGTAATCCCGCGCCTTTGGGAGGCTGAGGTGAGTGGATTGCCTGAGCCCGCGGGTTCGAGACCCGCCTGGGCAGCGAGACCTCATCTCTACAATAAATCAAAAAGTCAGCAGGGCGTGGTAGCGCGCGCCTGTAATTCCGGCTACTTGGAAGGCTGAGGCGGAAGGATCGCAGGAGCCCAGCAGGTCGAGGCTGCGGTGGCCGGGAGCGGCCGCTGCACTCCAGTCTGGGCGACAGAGTGAGATTACAACTTAAAAAAAAAAAAAAAAAATTCAGACAATAAGTCTGAGAGAGTAACTTCAGTGTATCAATAGTATAATATCTGTCAAAGAAACTGTGTAATCTTATGAAAAAAAACTCAACAAAGAAAAATCTAGGTGTTGGTGACTTTGCACTCCAGACTGGGCGACCGAGTGAGACTCCAACTCAAAAAAAAAATAAATAAAATAAAATAAAATTTATAAGCCTCTAGCCAGGCTAACTAAGGAAAAAAGAGACAAGACATAAAGTGCTGACATCAGAAATTATTTCAAAAGTTTCACTACAAATCCCAAAGACATTAAACAGATAACAAAATAATATTTTGAACAACTCTATGTCCACAAATGTAATAACCTAGATGAAATGAATCCATTCCTTGAAATACACAATCTTCCAAAACTCCTAAAGAAAAGAGACATGAATAGACCTATTCTATGAAATAAATTGAACCAATAATTAATAACCCTCCAAACATGGGAAAGCAAGCCTGAATGGCAAAATTATGGCACACCAGGAACTCTCAGCAACCATGGGATGCAAAATGGTACATCCACTTTGAAGAACTGTTTGGGTTTCTTACTAAACATACTTTTACTTTACTATCCATCAATCATGCTCTTTGCTACATGCCCAATTGAATAAATTAATGTCCAAAAAACCTACACGGTATATTATAGCAGCTTTGCTCATAATTGCCAAAATTCCGAAAGAACCAAAATGTTCTTCAAATAGTGAATAGATAAATTTTGGTACATCCATGCAATAGAATAATTTTCAATGATGAAAAGAAATCAGCTATCAAGTTACAAAAACACATGGAAAAACAATAAATACATGTTACTAAGTGAAATGAGCCAATCTGAAAAAGCTACATATTGTGTGATTCCAACTATATGACATTATGGAAAAGGTAACATTATGGAGACCGTGAAAGGATCAGTTGTTACAGGAATTAAGGGAGAGGGAAGCAGGAATAGGCAGAACACAGAGATGTTTCATGGCAGTGAAACTATTCTGTGTTTAGAGTAGTGATTATGTGTCCTTATACCTTTGCTAAAATCCTTGGAATGTACAAGAGTGAAACCAAGAGTGAAGCCCCAGTGGAAACTATGGACTTTGGGTGATAATAATGTGTCAATGCAGGTTCCTTTAGCACAACAAATGAACCACTCTGGTTTGAGATGTGGATAGTTGAGGTGACTGTATATGTGCCTGGGACCTTGCTATAATTTCCACGCAGTTTTACTGTGAATCTAAAACTGCTCTAAAAATAAAATGCATTAATTTTAAAACAGTATGCACACACACAGAGAAGGGCAATCCCCCAAATGGAATTTATTTATAAAAAATTGCATATTCATTCTGACATGTTTAAACTTCAGTCACCTTCAAAGTACTCTCCATTTGATGCAGTACACCTATTAAGGCACATTTTTCAGCATTCAAAACAGTTTTTGAATTCATTAATTTTGATGCCTTTTAGTGCTACTGCCATGTTTTGGTATCACCTTTTCCACATTGGCAAAACGTTTCTCTTTCAGAAATTTTTTTTCCCACAGGAAAACAAAAACAAACTCCTTGGCCATATCTGGTGAATAAAGAAGGTGAGGCATAGGGGTCATACCGTATTTGGCTAAAAACTACTGAAAAAGACACCTGCACACGCATGTTTATAGTTGCACTTATTCACTATAGCCAAAACATGGAACCAATCTTACTGCCCATCGAAAGTGGACTGGATAAAGAAAATATGGTATAGATAAATGATGGAGTTCTTTACAGCTATAAATAACCAAATTATGAATTTCACAGCAAATGGGATGGCACTCTAGACTATCAAACTCAGTGTTCTATCACAGAAACATCTGAATACTGCATGCTCTCACTCATAAGTGAGACCTGAACATTAATTACATTAGCACAAGGGAGGGATTGGTAGTCATTGGACACTGGGGGAGTGTGTGACAGAGGTCGGGGAGAGGGATAGTATAACAACACAAAGGGTATCTGGTCCTAAACCAGGGGAAGTGAGAGCCAGTTGGAGGCCCAAACTTCACCAGTATGCAGCCTACTTGTGTAGTTAATCCTTACTTGAACCCCCACATCTTTAAAAAAAACAAACAAAAAACTGCTGAACGCTGAGTACAGTGTGGGCAGGTACACTCATAAATCACCCATCGTGAAATGGGCAAATGCATTCAAAGAATCTAAAAAAATCCACTGAAGCTGAGCACAGCCTCTCACAAGAGAGCTAGCAGGTACACCGATGTTAATGGGTTCCTAGAACACTTACCTAGTGGGGAATTCTGTGCTACAAGGGGCCCGCCTCCAAAGCAATTCCATTTTTTGGTGATGCCACCTTGTGTGTATGTCTGTATGTATATATGTATGTGTGTAGACAACATGAATGTTGGTGACGATGTGGAGTTAAAGTTTAAAATAAAATAAATTAATTAATTTTTTTTAAAAAAGAAAACACTTGATCATTTGATATAAACTTAAACATATGCTTGTTTTGTGACTCAGTAGCTTAGTTACCAGAACACCAAAAAGACTGGACAACATAGATGAATCATAACAACATCATCTTGTGTGAAAAAGCTAGACACAAAAGAAAACATACCATATTATCCCATTTGTATAAAACTGAAAAACAAATAAGACTAGATGTGATGATAGGAATCAGAAGCTTGGTTATCTAGGGGAAAGGTAAACAGAGTGGAAAGAGACACAGGGAATTTTAGGTATTGATTATTTCTTCTTCCTGATATTCTTTTTCAAGAATTCTACATCATTAATTTCTTCAGTTCCTTTCTAACATTTGCCTCAATTTATCCTTCCCCCAAAGGGAAACCCTGACTATCTATTTTAGTGTTTTGTTTTGTTTTCTCCATAGCATGCCTTGCCTTATTTCTTAAAACAAAATTTGCTTGTCGTTTTTGTTGTTTATCGTATGTTCCTCTGATTTGATAAAAGTGCCTTGAAACCAGGGTTCTTGCTTCTTTCCTATTGCATCCTTAGGATAATCTTGGCACATAATTGATACATGAGGTCATCTCCATATTTCAGTTACTGCTTCTGACTCAAGGATACTCATCTTGTGGAGTCAAGTCTCTCTCTCCTGCCTCCTTTGTTACTCTGTTCATTCCTTACTTTGTCTAGGTTTTGGTAGCCTTGCTTTTATGGCCTCAAACCTCTCCCCTCTCAAAATGTACCATAATCTATCATTGCATTCCCATACATCACCCAGATCAGCCAGTGCTCCTGTGACTCTCTCCGCATATAATCTTTAGCTGATTCTCAAAATATTTCTGAACTATATGTAAGTGATTACGTCAATTGTGGAAAAAATGAAACCCCAAATGCCAAAGTTAATAGAATCTTTAATCAGAAAATATTAATATGTGAGACTGAACTAGTATTATTCATTCATAATTCAGTGTCTTAAACACTAAAAAAGAGATTTTTTGCTCTCAACATTTCAGCTAATTTGCTGATGATGTATGTCAAAGCACGTTATCTTAATTGATTTAGAATTTAAAATAAGAACTTAATTTACTATAATAACATGGTCTAATAATGTATTTGCCCAAAATATTACTTCCTTTCTGTCTGTATTGGCTTTTGGAGACCTTCAACTACACATATACATTCTATTTTGTATTTGGGAAGAAGTACTGCTACTTTTATATAAGTTTTTGCCACAGATTCAAACTGATTCAGACAAGATTTACTTTAAAACCAGTAGGCAATGTCTATATTGCAATTTAATTTTTTTTCTTTCCTTTTTTTGTTGAAGTTCTATCCCTCTGAGTTGGTATTCATCAATCATACAGGGAAGCTGACTTCTGTTCTGCACACTTCACCGCTAACTGGATTACAGAGCTGAAAAACTTACTCAAAGTTTAAAATGTGATAAACGTAATCAAATTGCTCTAGTCAAATTCTAACAGTGGTGAATAGATGACACTAATTACCTTTTCTTATTATGCTACAAATGTAGTTTACTCCATCTTTATTCATGAAGAAATATCATACAGCCCACTGAGGGAACTGCAGCAGGATGTAATATTGGCTTATTTGTTTCCTTAGTTTTTCTCCTTTCTTTTACCAGGATCCAAGAGATGTGATTTTAAGCTGCAATATATTTATATGCAGTTGTTTTTTTTTTTTACCTTCATTGAAAGATAATTGTTACCTACTGCAAAGCTTCATGATTCTACATAAACAAGTGCTTTCAAAACTCCTGTAAAATGATATAAACTTTTGTTGTTGCTGTTGTTGTTGTTTATTTTTTCTTTTGAGTGTGATTTTTTTTTCAAATGAGTTAACACAGAAAAAAATGAGGCATGTGCTAGAAACATGCATCATGATGAGAAAAACTGAAACATCCTTTCCAGGAAATATATAGAAATATATTACTTTTAAAGCATTGTCTACGTTTTTAGATGGGGACATTTCTCAGTAATTCATCTTGAAAATTGTTTACAGAACTACTCAAACTCGTTGACATGCTATCTGTAAATTTAAATAATTCACTTATCTATTTCCAGTGGTCATAATAGAGGCAGTTTCACAGACATGTCACTAAATGATTACACGTTCACTCTCTAATCAAATGCTGTTCTGAGGAAAGTTATCTGCTAATACTTCATTTCCATGTATCAGTTAACCAGAAACGGTTTGTTTTTATACTTGCTAGGTTAAACCAACCTGAATATTTTCTCATGAGTTCAAAAAACTTACTTTAGGATATTAAAACAATAAACAGGAATATGCCTATAGCATTATAAAACAATAGAGTATTTATTGATGTTAGAATCTTGGCATCTTAAATATGCCAATGGAAAATATATCTGGAATTCAATAAAGATTTTAATGAAAAGAGAGCTTGGAAGTTAACAACATACACATTGAAATTAAATAAGTAAAAGTGTTTTATGATCCTCCCAGAAATAATCTGTATCGGAATGCAAGGCACAAACCCAAAATAACTTACAGGGTAGAAAAAGCATGTACTCAGTCCACTCAGGAAAATCCAGTTTTATGCCTGTTATTCTTGTTTAAATATTGATAACACTTCCTTTCATTTTAAAAAATGTCCTGGTTAGAATGCTAAATTAGTCAGGCACCCTACTTATAGGCAATTATAATGAAATTATATTGTACTCTCAGAGGAAGTGAAGCCTTAGAAAGGATTTCAATAGGGAATTCCTTGATATAATTCATGCTGTTGTGTGAAGGGAGCAAGAAATAGAGAGTACAAGAGTATCTAAGCAGAGTGAGTAAGGAGGAGGGTTGTGTGGGAGAAGCTTAACAGTAGAGAGGAAGCAGGTCTTGTAATTCTGTATGAGCCATGATGAGAAGTTTGGGTTATTTTTCCCTCCCCTACCATTAAGATGGAAATTTTGTAAGGCATTAAGTAATTTAATCTGTACATCAAACTCATATTTCCTTAAATAATTACTTTGACCGTTATAATGGTATGATCATGGATGCAAGGAAAGTAGTAGGAACTGATTGTGATGCTGCAGCCAAAAATAATAAGGGCGTAGACTGAGGCTGTGATCAAGGAAAGACGTGGTGGGAAAGACGTGGTGAGTATGGCGTTTGTATTGGAGGCAGAGTAGTCAGGGTGCACTAATAGATTCAGTGCAACTTGTGAGGGAAGGAAGGGTGATTCATGAATTTACTGACAGAAATGTGATGAGTTTTGTTTAGGTGGGGCGTATAGTACGTTCTGGAACATCTAAATCACAATAGCAAATTTGATATACATGTCTCGCAATCATAAAATTCTGGTATATGACAGAAATTTTGACATTATTAGAATTCGATAAATATTAAAAAGTATGTGACTATTTGCTCCTATATTGTGATGAGTAGTGTTTTGGTTTTTTTCCAGAAAAAAATACACAATGACATAGTCCCTGATAGCAAATGGATTTGATAACATCAGGATTTTTGCCTTGTTAGTGTATGTAGATTGCTTAAAAGGTATAGAATTCCCAGTTCATTGTCTCCCTTCTCAAGATTATTTACATCGATGCTACTCTATCACCTGTGGCAACCATGATAATTATGTCTTGAAAGCAACAGAATTCTTTTCTTTATTCTCAAAGCTCAATAACTTAATCAACATATACTTTACAGATAGTTAAATATAAAACAATTCATTGATATGGTGTATACGCTTTCAACCTGAGGATTCAGGTCTACTCTGTAATCAAGCAGACTTTCCTATGTTCTTAAATACATTTCCATCCAATAAATTATACTCTATTCTTTAGGAAAATGAATATTCCATGTGCTGGTTCTCTACCATTAATGATTGCACATCTAGGTCTTATATCTATTTAATTTAGCTTTTTGTTACTTTTCTTTGCATTTTAGATTATTTTTAAAAATCAAATCTCCATGTCGTTGACCTGGTTTCCAAAGTTCATTTTTTTTCCTTTTATAATATGTTACTTTTGCTTTAGTATTAGGCATTTTAATATAATTTTGTATGCATTTTATTAACTCTGTGAGCTCTTCTATTTTAAAAATCCACTCGATTTCCCTTTCTAGTTTATAATCAGTTGCTTTTCAAGTCTGTGCCTTTATAATTTCCCCAGTAGAAGGAAGGATATTTTTACCTTTTTTTTTTTTTTTTTTTTTTTTTGAGTTGGAGTCTCACTCTGTCGCCCAGACTGGAGTGCAGTGGCTGCTCCGGGCCACCGCAGCCTGGACCTGCTGGGCTCCGGAGATCCTTCCTTCTCAGCCTTCCAACTAGCTGGAACTACACGCGCTACCACGGCGGCTAATTTTTTTTACTTTATTGTAGAGATGAGGTCTCCCCAAGTTGCCCAGGCGGGTCTCGAACCCGCGGGCTCAGGCAATTCACTCACCTGGGTCTCCCAAAGCGCGGGATTACAGGCTGAGCCACCGAGCCCGGCTACCATATTTTTTAAATTTGATGGAATAAGTACTAATCAAAGAAATATTCCTTTGTTTCTTTCATATGCTATTTTGACACTCTCACTTTGATGTACTTTATGTCCAATTCTTAGCACAATTAACATATTTTAAAAATGTTTAATAGTTATCTACTCTTTGTTTCAAAATCTTTTGATAGGGTTTCCTTAGCTACCTTCTTTATATGTTTGCACACCATTTAAAATTTAGTTGGTTGACAGATTACATTATCTGTTGTTTTGTTCCTCTGATTCAGGGGTAATGAAGGCATCAAAAACTTAATCAGTGTCTTTTCTAAATATCTCCAAACACATCAAGAACTATAATTGCTGACTTGTAAAGATATTTTAGACACTTAAGAAGTGCTCTTAGCCGGGCTCAGTGGCTCAGCCTGTAATCCCGTGCCTTTGGGAGGCTGAGGTGAGTGGATTGCCTGAGCTCGCGGGTTCGAGACCCTCCTGGGGAACTTGGCGAGACCTCATCTCTACAATAAATCAAAAATCAGCCGGGCGTGGTAGCGCGCGCCTGTAGTTCCAGCTACTTGGAAGGCTGAGGTGAAAGGATGGCCGGAGCCCAGTAGGTCGAGGCTGCCGTGGCCGGGAGCGGCTATTGCACTCCAGTCTGGGTGACAGAGTGAGACTCCAACTCAGAAAACAAAACAAAAACAAGAAGTGCTCTTTATGTTTAGATTTTTCCTCTTACAAGGATTGAATTTAGAATTTTGTGGAATAATTAGTGTATGGAGTAACCTCATGGTCTTTTGGTCTCTAAGGGGAAAAGAACAATATAGTCACATTTGTTTGTATGTAAGATAAAACTAAGTCACTAAAAGGGAGTTCCATGACCCAATGGACCAGGGGAAATAGGAATTGCTACAGAGTGTACAAGGAACTTCCATGAGTTAACTCATCTACTTACAGAAAATTGTCTATAACTTGGGTATTTAACATTTACTCCTAGTGATTTTTGAGTTTTCTGAATGTTTAACTTGCATTTCCAAGTTAAGAGGGTTATTTTTTTTCCAAATATTACTAATTTTCTCTACTAAATTGCTAATATCTTCCAATACTTTTGTTTTTAAATTTTATCTACTTTTTTTTTCAAATCACCAAATTTTGTAGTATGAGATTGAAAACATGCTGTTTTATTAATATTTATTTCTATGCATATACATTAGCTGGGTTCATTTTGGCAAGTTTTATGAAGTCTAAATGTTGTTGTTTTGCATTTTTGCAGTCATTTCCATGGAGGCTTTTTCCTATTAGGTTTAGGTAATTATAGCATAAATAAAATAACAACTATCTAGAAAATTTAAATAAAGCTACTTTTTAATGCAAAATCATTTAATATATTGAGAACATAAATGTTTTATCACAAAAAGCAATGGAAGTAAAAGTCAAGATAGACTTATTCTATAGGTTATAAAATACAAAAGAAATAATAGACTTTTTCTATAATATAAATACATTATATTACAAGCTTTTTATATAACATGAATATTATATAATACAACAGATAATATACTTATTTATAGTATAAAATAAATTGTAAATTATCAACTCAAGTGGGTCATCTTCAAGTTACATCTGGTTAGAATTGTTTTATTAATTTAATTTAATTTTAGATTCAAAGGGTATGTGTGATGATTTGTTATATAGATTAATTGTGTGATGGTGAGATCTGGGTTTCTGATGAGGTTGCCTTTGCCCTTGTGGGAAGCACAGTACCTGATGGGTGATTCTTTAGCCCTTATGTTCTCTCCATATCTTTCCGCTTTAGGAGTTTTCGGTGTCTGTTGTTCTTATCCTTGTGCCCATCCATGTGTGTTCAGTGTTTAGTTCCCACTGAGTGAGAACATGTAGTATTCAGTTTTCTGTTTCTGTAATAGTTCACTTAAAATGATGACGTCCAGTTGCATCCATGTTGCTGCAAAAGTACCACATTTTCATTATCTAGTCCACTGTTGATGGGCACCTGGGTTGTTTCCTTGATTTTGTTTTTGTGAATAGTTTGCAATAGACATACAAATGCAGATATCTTTTTGATAGAATGATTTGTGCTCTTTCGGGTATATACCCAATAGTTGGATTGCTGGATGGAATGGTGCATCTATTTCTAGTTCTTGGAAAAATTGCCAGACTGCTTTCTATGAGAGTTCAGTTAGCTTATATTCCCCCTAACAGTGTATGAGTATTTCCTTTTCTTTGCAGCCTTGCTAAAATTTGTTGTTCATTGACTTTTTAATAATAGCCATTCTGATCTTTTGAGATGATCTTCTAATTATAGTTTTGATTTGCATTTGTCTGATGATTACTGATGCTGAATATTTTTTCATATGTTTTTCGGCCACTTGCATTTTTTTCTTTGGGACGTGTCTGTTCATGTTGGTTAGAAATTTTAAAATGCTTACTAACATTTTATGGGAATAAATTCTACTTTTGTGTGCTGTTATAGTAATGTGATGTGTCCTAATAGGTCAAAATTATATATACACATGTATCCAGACACACACACACGTATGTGTGTGTGTGTGTGTGTGTGTGTGTGTGTGTGTGTATGTGTGTATATATATATATATAATATTCAGATCTACTACAGAAAAATTAACCATATATCATTAAAACATTAAAGTAACTTTTTCAAGTTTTAGGAAAATACTTATAAAATATTACAATAATTCAGAATTATTACAACCAAAAAAAAAAATAAAACCAGTCCAAACCAAAACAAAAACAAATTAAAAAACACCATTCCCTTCAAATATACTTGGAGTTGGGTAACAATAACATAGGGTGTTTATTTTAAGTAAGACATTCAGTAAAGCCTGAGTAGTGGTAGTTTGTGACAGAGAGTGACCACTGACAAAAGCTATAACAATACTGAGTATCAAAATCTCAATTCCTGAATTGCTTAAGATTACTATTTCCAAAGATAATTTTGTGTTATTGTTCAGTACACTTCTGCTATTGCGAGTACACTCTTTTGAGTGTATTGTTACTCTAGGAAGCTTACTAAAATCTACAAACTACCTAGGGAAATACTGCAATAAAAATTGGCTTTCAAATTCCTGAAATCTACACAGAATTAATTTTTAAGAAGGGAGGCTTCATTGGAGGCTGCTGCTAGCAGGAACAGGGACTGAAATCTTGGGCTGGCTTGCATCTGTTCATCAAGGTCCCACAACCCACAGAAAGGTGAATGTACCCCAAGCTATGTCCAGATGAAACAACCAACCCATACCAGGAATTTCCAACAAAATCTTGTTTTAATTCCCAGAAGCACTCAAGAAAGGTGAGAATTTAGTATTGTCCTGCATTCCCTGCCTGTCTTGTTTGCTGGTTTGTTGTGCAGAAGAGATAGATGAGTGTCCATTACTACCTTCTCACTGAGACTTGGTTATTTGGACAGAGTACAAGAGACTGAGTCTCAGGAAGCCTGTATCTTAAAAATCACCACACTAAAGTTATTGTGGAACATATTTTAAAACTTTGTCACACAAAATAAATCTAATAAAATATGTTTTATGACTTAATCCTAATATGTGGTCAAATAGTACCGTGCTATTTAAGAAGGATTTCTAAGAAATTTTTGACTGCAATTTTCATTAATAATGGAATCACAGAAGTGTTCTAAATGGAACAAAATTAAATATTCAAAAGATTGCAGAAGCATAATATCATCCACCAAGTTTATTTAATATTGCTATAAAAATGTGAATTATGTAAAATAAGTTATTTTATATGTACAGTGAGATTTTTGTATGCAGCCTTGACTTTGTCAAAAGAATATCTTTCAACACATTTCTGTATGTGGAAGAACACAAAATACTTTTAATGCACAGAGTTAAGGGCTACTCGTATATACTATTTATTGATCCTTCAACTCCTGAGACAGTCCATTTATGTTTCTCTTTCTTTTTTAATGAAACCATTCTTTTAGCATGCAGTAAGAGATAGAAAAATGGATAACGTGATATCATTAGGCACTCATATTGCAATCAGCAGTGGGGATTTCCTGTCTTATTTCCCATAATAAATTTGTAAGAGGAAATAAAAAATGCAATAAGATTGCAAAATAAGATACATTTCTGATGATCTTTTCCTTCTTGAGGAAACAATAGTTGACAATTTTAAAAAAGGAAAAGAATAGCTAACATTGTTCTTAGAGATAATAGATATTAATGGTCAAATATCTTTTCAAGGACTCCACCTCACTCCCTTTTATTGTCAAATAAGAATACAATACATCTGTGAACAAACATGACTCTAGCTTAGAGTCACTTAAAATCCCCTGTGAAAGACGGGATGAAAGGAAATGGAAAAAATATAGATCTCCTTCAGTCGGACATGTCATTTTCTGTAATTTAGGCTTTTGATATGTAGTACAGTAAGAATGTGCTGTAGGCTGAGGCATGGTTATCTTTCTGCCCATGTGGTGATGGACACACTCCTCTCTGGTATGTTTAGGTTCAAGACTAATATATTCTGTCTCTGTCCGTATCTTTGTTTTTGCCAGTCTCTCTGTCTCTTTCATCATGAATCAGAAAGTATCATATTTGGTGGAAGGTGACTGGGGACACCTTTGTCTCTGGAAACAGCCACTCCTGGAGCATGTTTTGGCTCTAGTGGTGAAGTGAATGCCAAGTGCCAGTTATTATTTGACTTCAAATAATCTGAAAGGCAATATGACTTCTAGCAGTCGTAAGAGAATAATGAATTTTTTTTGCATTAACAATGAAAAAATGCATTCGAAATTTTTGTTTTGCTAGAAAAATAAGACAACTTTTCCATATGCTAATTTTTAAGTTCTTATGTGAACTTATTCTTTTAGAGACCAGCATAATATTTATTATATTTGCTTCCAAATGTGCAGCATCATGGTATGTTACACATGGAAATTTTTTCTTGTGATACAGGAGATATAAAAGGATCAAGTTAGAAATGTGTGTATCCAAATGCCACAAGATGTTAAAATTGGACTTGGTTGAAGACCGCATAGTTTCAAATATGAATGCAAGTACAATCATACATCTATGTGAATAGTTCACCAAAGACATTAATAAAATCTGGATCTAAGAAGTTGGTACTCCTCAACCAGATGTGTCAAAATATCAAGAGCAAGAAGCATTAATGAAAATATTTTGCTCCTTCACCACCTTTTACAGTAAGAGAAGATTTCTCTCTGTGAACTTACAGAGTCACACCACAGTTAAAGCTGTCTTCTTTCCTATGTTGTGGGAGAGAAGAGTCCATGTTCTGCTATATGACACGTACTAAAATAATCCAGAGGACTCTGGATGTATGGCCACCTGTTTTGCCAAGCAAGCGAGAAAGGCATTATTAGGTTTGAAATGTCCTGCACTGTCATAAAAAGGTAGAGCAAAGCTTCATGTGATAGCTATGTGGCAGAGGCGGGACTATCCTTGTAGAGCTGTTCAATATTAAGTCCCTCTGAAAGAAATGAACAACTCGTAATATTAGCAATAATATTTTGATAATAAGAATAGACTTGATAGGAAATAAATTTTACAAAAGAGTATCTTTATCTTTGCAAAAACACATTTTCTCTCTTGTTTCTTCCCCTCTGAGAAAAAATTTTCATATGAATTATAAATTTTACTCAAGTTTTAAAATTGCATTTTAACTCATAGATATTTTAACTGTGTACATTTCTCTTGCTTTTTTAAAATCTGACTAACTGTCAATCATTTATTTAATATGTATTGTGCTAAAAGAGCAAATTTCAAGGGCAGTTTCTGAAAATAAACTGGTAAATTAGGTCTGGAAAGACTAGAAACCAA
Source organism: Carlito syrichta (assembly GCF_000164805.1). NCBI lineage: Eukaryota > Metazoa > Chordata > Mammalia > Primates > Tarsiidae > Carlito > Carlito syrichta. Next base: position 44,894 of record NW_007248706.1, on the reverse strand, counting down.
ATGTTACACGTTGTGGATGGGTGTGTGTATGTGTGTGTGTGTTTTCTTTTCTTTCTTTCTTTTTTCTTTTGTTTTTGAGTTGGAGTCTCACTCTGTCACCCAGACTGGAATGCAGTGGCACGCTCTCGGTCACCACAGCCTCGACCTGGTGGGCTCCTGCGATCCTTCCTTCTCCGCCTTCCAAGAAGCTGGAACTACTGGTGTGCTCAACCACACCCCCTAATTTTGATTTATTTGTTGAGAGGAGGTCTCCCAAGTTGCCCAGGTGCGTCTTGGATCCACGGACTCAGGCAATCCCTTGGCTTCCCAAAGTGCTGGGATTACAGACTGAGCCACTGATTCAGGCCTTGTGTGTGTGTTTTCATTTGATGAGAAAGATTTCAATATATCCTAAGAAAAACTTGAGGTATTGAAAATATTTTAGTATTATAATAAACTCACCACATGATAAAATAAACCAGTTTATAACACTTATTTATAGTAGCACTTTATAAAAGAGGAGAAATTTCAGTAATCATTTTTAGAATCACTTACAGTTAAAGTATTAAATAAAAACTTATTTTGTATCTCCTGTTGAAATAATTGTGAGAGGTAATAGGGATACTAAGAACATAGATTAAAAGGAGAAATAATAAGTTAATTTTTTCTTTTTTAAAATTTTTAAATTTTAAAATTATGGGTACAATTCAGGGTTAGGTATACAAATATTCATCATGAGGCTGTTTTTCTTCTCCAATTTAAGAAGGAGTTAGTAATGTGGGACTGACCAGCACTCCCAGATAGAGGTAGAAAAGTCATACAAAATGCAAGACATCTTTTTGAAAGCATTGCATAACTGCTGAGATAGCAAGAATGACAGGCCTTTGGTGAGTTATGAACCTCACTGAAGTGAGCTAACTTCTGTCTGTGCTTTAGCTCAGATATCATTGAACTTAGAAGACTTGGCACAGGAAGCCACTGCTGGGCTGTAAACACACCTGCAGTGTGTTTGGCCTTAGCATGAAGGCAGGGGTTCTCATGGGAAGTTTGATGAATCCCTGTGCTTCCTGCATATGTGTTTGCATATACACATGCTCCTGAGTGCTGAAGGCTCTAAAACTCAACAGTGTCTGAAATGCAGTTTGCAACATTCTTGCAAGAAGCACAAGTGTACTGAACTTTACCAGAGACATTTCTGAGCCTCCAGTTATCACTGCCCAGAAGATTGAATTAGATTAAGGAGATAATGAATCAAATATGACTGTTGAGAGAAAGGAAGATGTCAGTAAATATGCCTAGATATTTACTTGAAAAAAGCAGAAGGAACATTTAGGGTATATCAGGACTTCAGAGTGGGACCTCATAAGTTGGGTGAATCCATAGATATCAGTGAGATGGTGGAACTCACTGATGTACATTCAGCTCCTGAAAGTTAGAGACAAGTTTCAAATAGATTATGATTTTTGTTGGCATATTGATCAAATTTAATCAAGGAAATGTAAGAGATTACCTAGGGACAGAGAATGATGACCCTGCTATTAACTCTGAGGAAGTTAATATTTTTATGTAAAGAAAAGGAGACTCATCTATAAGCTCCTGAAAAGAGAACAGAGTCTAACCAAGTGGAAAAGTCAAGGGATTCTGTGTTCATGGTCCTGTGGGAATTCACACTAGCTGTACTGCCTTGCTATGGATTTCTCATTATTAAAAAATTAATAAAATGAAACTGTCCTGTATAAGTCACTAATTTCTGAACTCTGTTTTGATTCCTTGCTGAAATATTTATTTTCTACCTCTGTGATCTGGGGCAAATTGCTTAACTACTGAATGATTCAGAAACTCATTTGAAGATATGAATACTTGCCATATAGGTTTATACAGTGTTAAACTGGGATACTGTATTTGAAATTGCTAGTTCTGTGCCAGTCTAAAGTGAGGTTTCAGATATAAAATGAGTTATTAAAATTTGAGGAAGAAGTGACAATAGTGAAACTTTTACCATATTATATTTTTGAAAGGTGCTGCACACATAAAGATACTTTTATGACTAAAGTAAAAAGACAAATCAAAATAGAGAAAGTTATTTCTCACTAATATGACAGACTATGCATTAAAATTCAAAATATGTAAAGAAAACCTTCTAATCAACAATACATTTTCATATAGATAAGTGAGAAAAATTTGAATGGGTTTATTCTATTTTAATAAAATTTATCTTGAGCAATTGAATCAAATATTAAGATTTCATCTAGCTTTGTTGTGACCATATCTATCTTTTCTGATAGTAATATATTTACTTGATAAATATCTCATAATGAAAATGAAAATCACCAGTTGGTAAGAAAAATACATGTTTGTTTTAAATATTAAAAATGACCATAAATATGGACTTTGATGAGGTACTCTGTAGTGGACTGAGTAATGCTTCCCCTCTCCCAAAGATACTTATGTCTTGGAACCTGTGACTATGGTACTTTACAGGGCAAAAGTGACTTTTCAGATGTGACTCGGTTAAGGATTTGGAAATGGTGAAATAATCCTGGATTACCTGTGTGGCTACAATATTATTATAAGCATCTTTATGAGAAGGAGGCAGGAGTATCAGAGTTGGAGAGAGATGTTAGGACGGAACAGAAGTGAGAGGGGAGAGGCTATACTAGGCATCTGGCTTTGAAGATTTCGTGAAAGGAAACCATGACCCCCAAACTGTGGGCAACATCTAAATGCTGTGTACTGTGCCAGGTACTCTGGTTAATATTTTGGGCAGCCGAGGTGGGAGATTAACTTGAGCCCAGAGGTGTGAGACCAGCCTGAGAAACATAGTGAAACCTCTTCTCTACAAAAATTACAAGACTAAGATAGAAAGACTGCATAAGTCTTGGAAGTCAGTGAGATGGGATCGTACCACTACACTCCAAACTGAGCGACAGAGTGAGACCCTGTCTCAATAAATATATAAATAATGGTAAAAAGACAAAGGAATGGAATTTTCCTTAGAACCTTCAGAAGGAATCAGCCCTGCCAACACCTGGACATTAGTCTGATCAAACTGATTGTGCACTTCTTACCTACAAAATAATAACTTCATTACCTATAAAGTAATAACTAACACAGCCCCCTTCTTGAATTTCTGTAGCATAGGCTTCATTGTCTATAGGTAGATACCATCAGTTGTGAAAAACACCTTGTGCTCTCATCCTTCCAATTTTTTTAAACTCTTATCAAGGTATGTTTTCTTCCACATGAAACGAAGATGAAATGAAATGAGGATGGAGATTAGAGATATTTAGTTGATATACTTTTATTTTATTTAAAAAAATATGTTCTTCAGCAGTATTTATTTCCAAGAATCTTTTTCTCAGACAATGAAAAAGTGTTTTGCTCACATAAAAAATCGGTTATTATCTTGGAACCTCACAACCAGTTTTTTTTTTTTAATCTAATAAATAACAATAGCAAAGTTTGAAATTTAACCTTTGTACAGAAAAAAAAGAGACTTTCACATTTCATTAGCTGCTATTTCATGTCGATTGTGGCAACAAGAGGGTAGAAAGAGTAACTTGGAAGGGAGGATACTGAGGTCTTTGAAAAGAGAATGTCAAGGTCACTCTTAGCTGCACACTTGAAAAGAGGTCCCCATAAGCTCAGACCTTGTGGATTGGAGGACAGAGAACTGCCAAAGATCAGGCTGACAGAATTGCTATGGGGAGAGGGTGGCAAGGCAGTTATTCTCACTGCCTACCCATGATGTGTTCACATCATCCCCCATGTCCAGACAGGATATTTCAGAGGACAGGCAGCAAAAGCACAAGCCTTTGCAAGAGACCTATAAAGCAGCCCTTTGAGAAAAGTGAGGGTTTGGTGGACACATGGCTCCAAATGCTTTTCTCCTCAGGCCATCAGCAGGTGGGGTCTGTTGATATTTTTGGAGAAGCAGAGAGGAGGAGCAAATGTGAAAAAAAAAGTGAGAAAAAAAATTAGCTAAGTCATATGCAGTGCAACTTTCTGCTGGATGTATCTGATTGTCCTATAGACAAAGAATAAAATATGCAAAATGAGTGCATTGTTTTAAGTATTTTTCATTTTATCCACATCATCCCTGCAATACATATTCCTTTCTTATCTTAAATTCTTTAAGTGTCATTTTCATCCACTCTGTCACCCAATGCTGAGAAAATAATTATCGTAAACCACTCTCCCCACCCATCCATTAAATCAACTCAATATCTTTTTCTTGGCTGTCTCCTTCCTACCTTCCCAACTGCCAAATCCTGGCCTTGAGCCTGCACTAACTCTTGAGTAAATATTTCTGAGTGAACCTTGATATGACAATCCTTTATATGTCATAATAAAACCTTATGTTTATGTTGCAGGTAGACATGTAAAAGAAATTCTGCATTAAATTAAACTGCATTGATTGACAACCTAAGGAATATTCTTTCTATTTCTACCCAGTTTAGGGAGCTTATGTTTAAGAACAAAGTGGAAAACATAAAGGGAAAGATAAAAAGTTTTAGTAAAATGTCAAAGAAATTTCCAGTGAGTAGTGATGTCTAAACAATATTGAGTTGCCTGAATTCAAATTTAATTTGATAGAGAATAACCATATGATAGTTATATGTTACGCAATCACGTTTGTTGTGCAAATATACTCTACTCCATATAGTAGTCTACAAACTTAGAAGAAAATATAAAAGTAAAGGTATAATAAGCATGCCCTTTTTATGGACAAAGAAGCTAATAGAGAGAATCAACCTAGACAAAAAGAAAATTATTCGCAAATAAGATAGCTTTTATAGTTTTTTTTATCGTAACTGCAATTCTACTGTAAAAAGTAAATACTTTCTTACTTTAGACACAAATATTTAAAGATTCCTCAAACAACAAAAGCATGGATTTATTTTTAACTCTGCTTTGTTAAAAAATAAAGTAACTCCTATTTTTTCTTACACAAATGAGGAAGACAGACACCACTGACTTTTTAATATGGAACATAGTTCCTCACATGTGGCTTTTTAATAATGACATCTGGCCTTGAGCAGGTAGGAACAAAAACAGAAGAACACTCTTGAGCAAAGCATACTTTAATTAACTACAAACACTTCTTGGGGCCATCTTTAAACGTTTGCACTTCATTGCAAGATAGTGAAAAGATAATTAATAAAAGGGTCTCTCTAGAAAAGGAATTAGTCAGAAATAATTCCTTGTTAATATTTCTGGCACTGATGACAACCGGTGTGACAGGAATTGGCCACCTCCATCTGCTGTGAGGTGCTTTGCTCCCAGGACATTCCTCTTAGATTGTCGTGCTCCTTCAATTGAAGCAGGAAAGCAGTAATCAACAACTCCATTGAGTAAATGGAAGTGTGAATAATATTGGATATGAATGAATAGCAGGGTAAAATAATTATTTTCACTTGCACCTTTTTCTTTTCATTTCATAATTTACATCAAAGGCTTTTAGAAGCAGTGCATTCACCCGTTGCTGTACTGGATTTCAATTATTCCATTTCATTAGAAGTAGAAAAATGTGTTCACACTTAATGACTATCTATCAAACTCATTAACTTAGTCGCCCATGACAGTGAAATCCCACTGGTTTTATTAATGAATTATTACTTATCGGTATAGATAACATTTAAAGTCACATTAAATAATTTGTCTTAAGCACTAAGAACAATATAAAAGATAATGCTTTAGTGTGTCCTGAATTAAAGTGGGTTGAAGAAACTTCTTTTCTCCTTGGTACTATATTCAGTAAGCACAGACACGCTTTCACATATCACACACACACACACACACACACACACACACACACACACACACACACCTACCTTTCAATGTGTCTCAAACATAATAATACAAAGAAAGAAAACTGAATGACAATTTGGATAAATTTAAAAAGAGTTTAAAGGATTTCAAAAAATTTAAAAACTTACGAAGATTCTGCTGTAAAAACTTCAGTATATATAGATTAATTGTAAAGAACAAAAAGTATGGTATCTAGACATTTGTATTTACTAAAAAAACCTAAAGGAATGGTTGATGTTCTTTTCTAATTTTTAGTACTAAGATTAACTGATATTCATAAAAACTGAACTGAAATTCATAAAGACAGGGCTTTAAAAAAAGGTGTGTTTCAATTTCAACATCTATCTTGACCTAATTGGCTGATCACATGGTAAAAGTAGAACAGCAAAATGGCATTGGTATCATCACTTTAAGCTATAAAATTATCAATACAAAGGTATGAATCAACCTCTGATAGTGTTCTGCCTTTGCAAGTATTTTTTCCTGAAAATCCATCCTTTTTTCTCATAAGAAATACAAGTTGGCAAAGGATAGAAATGAGGAAAGGAAAGCCGGGCTCGGTGGCTCAGCCTGTGATCCCGCGCCTTTGGGAAGCTGAGGTGAGTGGATTGCCTGAGCCCGCGAGTTCGAGACCTGCCTGGGCAGGCGAGATCTCATCTCTACAACAAATTTTAAAAAAAATTAGCCAGGCGTGGTAGCACGCGCCTGTAATTCCGGCTGCTCGGAAGGCTGAGGCGGAAGGATCACCAGAGCCCAGCAAGTCGAGGCTGCGGTGGCCGGGAGTGGCCGCTGCACTCCAGTCTGGGTGACAGAGTGAGACTCCAACTCAAAAAAAAAAAGAAAGAAAGAAAAGAAATGAGGAAAGTAGTACAATGCTTCAATGCTTCATCTGCTTACTAGAACCAATATGGTTTAAAAATGGTTAGAGTCAGGGCATTTTCAAGCAAGTTGAAAAAGCATAAGATGGGGCCAAATACTTGAATACATAATTGTAATTCTGGAGTTGGAGCAGTAATAGATGATGACTTTTTTAAAAAGTGTGATTATGGGACTCAGGGGTTAAGAAAATCCAGAATGCCCGATGGGTAATAGGCCCCTTATTGGCTGAACTGTTGACAAGGATTCTCAAGTCATTCACGATCATTTCTTTGTGCATCAGCTAGCCTTTTTGCTTATTAAAATCTCAGCTTTTTTTTCTTCATTGGAAATATTGCACATATCATTCCTTTCCATTTATGGGCTTTTTTCATCTCTCTTAGTGATTGTTTCAAATATCACCTCATTGGAGAAGCTTTCTGAATGTATTTCTTAATACAGTGTCCTGCAATTATCCTCCATCACTTTACTTGGCTTTCTTCTACTTGTATTTGTCTGTCTCCCTGTTTCATGATGATCTAAAATGTATGTATCATGATGGCAGAGACCTTGTTTACCTTAGCACTCAACATTCAGTATTCAGCAGAGTGACTGCCATTGATTTATGTTCAATAAGTTATTGATTTTAAAAAGCAAAGTAAATACTTTTTAATAAAAGTATTTCATAGTACTTTTAAATAAAAACAGTAGCAACATATTAGTTTTCTAATAAATGCCCCACAAAAGACATGAAGTAAGAGAAAAAGAGAGAAAAATATTCTCATATAGAAAACGTAAGCAGATTGAGATCTATGGGGAAAAAAAACCCAGAACTCTTTCAAACAGCTTATCCCTTAAAACTCTCCATATCCAGATGGTTTTATGAGTAAATTCTTGCAAATTAAGTGAAATAGATAACTCTCATGCTGTTTACACAGTTCAACAGCACACAGGAAAGATATAGCTTCTCAATATATTTATAAAGCAGTGCTGCACTGGCAAGGAGGGCACATAGAGAATATTTTACTTATAAATATTGATACAAACTTGTAAATAAAACATTAACACACAGAATCAAGTAAAGCATCCCATAAATAATGCACCCAAACAAATAGGATCTATTTTGGCAAGGTAGGAATGGTTCAGAATTAGGAAATTACCAAATATATTTTATAATGTTAACTGGTCAAAATAAGAAACATATGAAGATTTTTACTGATGCCATTAAGGTATCCCTGCCAAAGTGATCTGCTAAAATGTGCTTAGAGGAATAGTCTCTTAGCAAGGTGAAAGTGTAGGCCAAAGTGCAGAAGGCTTAGTGGTGAGGCTTGAGAAGCATGCTAATGCAGGACCAGGAGGAAGAGGAAGTTTTTCCTATCTTTGTAAAAAAGGTGTTAAGAAATTTCTAACCAAGTCAACTTGGCATACGAGTCATATAGAATAAGTGCATGTAGGCATACCTCAGAGATATTGCAAGCTTGGTTCTAGACCACCTCAATGAATGTCACAACAAAGTGAGACACATGAATATTTGGCTTTCCTGGTGCATATACAGATTATATTTACACTACACTGTAGTCGATTAAATTTGGAATAGCACTGAGTCTAAAAAAAGTACATACTTCAATTTAAAAATATTCTATAAAACGAGTCACACAATTTTTAGATTTTTCAGTTATATAAAAATTATGTTTACAATATACTGTAGTTTATTATACAGTATGCAAGAGCATGATTTATATAAACAATCTACATATCTGAACTTAAAAAAAAATATTCTAGACATTCATTGAGGTGGTCTGGAACCAAGCTTGCAATATCTCTGAGGTATGCCTACATGCACTTCTTTTATTTGATTCGTATGCCGAGTAGACTTGGTTAGAAATTTCATAACACCTTTTTTACAAAGATAGAAAAAGCTTCCTCCTTTATTAGGCCAGGCGCAGTGACTCAAGCCTGTAATCCCAGCACTTTGGGAGGCCGAGGTGAGAGAATTGCCTAAGCCCACTGGTTCAAGACCAGCCTGGGCAACATGGTGGGACCTTGTCTCTACAATAACAAAACAATAAGCCGAGCGTGGTAGCTGCTTGGAAGACTGAGACGGAAGGATCACCGGAGCCCAGCAGGTTGACGCTGGGGTGGCCATGAGCTTGCATGCCACTGCATTCCAGCCTGTGCACCAGAGTAACTCCAACTCAAAAAAAACCAAAAAACAAAAAAACTTTATTGCTAAATCATGCTAATAGTCATCTGGATCTTTAGCAAGTCAAAATCTTTTGGGGGGCAAGGGTCTTGCCTCCATGTCGAAGGCTACTGACTGATTTGAGTGGTGGTTACTGAAAATTTGGGTTGTTGTAGCAATTTCATAAAAAAGACAATGAAGTTTGCCATATTGATTGACTCTTTCTTCTAGATTTCTCTGTAGCATGCAATGCTGTTTTACCCATAGTAAAACTTCTTTCAAAATGGGAGTTAATCTTCTTAAACCCTGCCACTACTTTGTCTATTTAAATTTATGTAATATTCTAAGTATTTCGTTGTCATTCAACAATGTTCACTTCACCAGGAGTAGATTCCTTTTTAAGAAACTACTTTCTCTGCTCACACATAAGAATCTACTGTTCATTAAAGTTGTATCATGAGAGTGCAGCAGTTCAATATCATCTCCAGCCTCCACTTTTAATTTTAATTCTAGTTCTCTTGCTCTTTCCACCACATCAGCAGTTATTTCCTCCACTGAAATCTTAAACCCCTCAAAGTATTCCATGAGGACTGGAATTCACTTCTTCCAATCTCTTGTTAATATTGAATTGTTGACCTCCTCCCATGAATCAAAAATATATATATATATTTTTGAGTTGGAGTATCACTCTCTCTCTCAGACTGGAGTGCAGTGGCCGCTCCCAGCCACCGCAGCCTCGACCTGCTGGGCCCCGGCGATCCTTCCGCATCAGGCTTCTGAGTAGCCGGAATTACAGGCATGTGATACCACGCCTGGCTGATATTTTGATTTATTGTAGAGATGAGATCTCACTGCCCAGGCGAGTCTCGAACCCATGGGCTCAGGCAATCCACTCACCTCAGCCTCCCAAAGACGCGGGATTACAGGCTGAGCCACCGAGCCC